>NC_089316.1:3161742-3436742 GCF_036669915.1 Pocillopora verrucosa | reverse complement strand
TCGAAGTTATTCTGTTGAAGTAAAAGTCTCGAAAGGAAGACGTACGACAGGTATTTAACTTTAAATGCAGCCCTGATTAAGCACAGCGCGTGTTGCCCTTTAGAAAAGAAAAATAACTAAATTCACGAGTGAAATCTATAAGCCCATGAAGGCGCTTAAAAAAGAAAACTTAGTCAAGATATTCTAACCAGTAACTAAGCGATAATAACTTAAGCTTGATTAAACGAGCCTTATAACATAGGTTTGCAAACCATTGTGCTTTGTTATAGAATGAGAGAGTTGTATCGGTGCCAAAGTCAAATATTGGCAGCCTCTAGAAAGGAAATTTTTAGCATAATGTCAAACAGTCACTACCTTTAACAAGTGATTGCCCTTAAGAACCTCAAATCACAGTTACTATACACATTCTACATACAATATTCAATGGTGGAGAGGAAAATTGTATATAATATCTATAGAACATACTTCTCTCTGAAAACTCTACCCAATGTAAGAACATGATATGAAGGAATCTGGCTGTATTCTAACCAAAACAGTTCAAAAGCCACATCCTGTGGCAAACTAATAGAAAGTTTCCAATAAAGATTCCTCACTTACCACGAGGCAAGATTAGGCAAATACAATACAAATACAAAGACTTTATTTAAACACGATAATTGTTAAAGCGACTACACGCTTGTGGGGTCGTGCGTAAAATGGAATAAAATGAAATGAAATGTAGTAAAATACAATAATTAAAGTAGCCTATCAAAATTAGAAGATCTAAAAATATTTAAAATTGGGGTCCTTAAAATTCACTGTCTGTGGAGAAATGGAATTAAAGTTCAAATTTAAAAGTGCCTTTGATTTGTAGGCTAACGAGGAGAGCTGCTTAATGGTTATATTTCTTAAATTTGATTCTTGGAGAAGTGTGTTAAAAACGATAGGTCCTCTTCTGGAAAAACTGTTTTTCATGTAATATGTATTGAATTTTGGTACTTTTATGTTGGCATTACTTCTTAGATTTTTCTTAGTATTCACGTCAACTTCTTCGGTGGTATCTAAGGTGGATATAGGTAAAGTCTTCTTATCTATTTTGAACATCAGTTTAGCTAAATTAACTTTATATGTGGTTTCAATAGAAGACCATCGAGCTTTGCTAAGTACGTCAGACTTAGGCATATCCCATGGCTAAGGAATCACTTCCAGTAAAGGTTTGATCAAAAGTTTCGAATTAAAATACTAACCATGCATGGCTCAACGAAACGCTCCTCGTATGATGTAGAAAGGTACCAAAAAGATACAGTCAGATATAAATACGATCATAGATAGATTTTCGCCGATCTTAAAAGCTGAGGTCGCGAAGTTTAATGATAAGAGGGCTATTACTTATGCACCCGGCTACTTGGCATTGGATTACTTCTAGTATCCTATCTTATGGAAGCTTGACTATATAAATCATGTTGACCACTTGTAGATACCCTATGTAAATTCTAAGTGATCCTCGCTACTCTTTAAGCATTTTTTTGGATTTTCGAAAGTTATAAGGCCGATTAGAAGGTAGTTAATAAGGAACCTCTTCTCGAGAGGATTTTTATATTGTTTCATTTCGGGACTTTGCGCTGCTTCTATAAGATGGTGTGATTTGTTAAAGTTGATGACAGCATTATCCGTCGAGCTTACAGGTGTCACTAGAAGAAATACAGGGTCACGGTCTTTCTCCTGCTTCACAGGACATGGAAACTGAAGGCATACAACTTGAGTTGAACCGCTTGACAAACTATTTTCTGTCTTCTTCAGATGATAGCCATACGCGGTGTCCTCATCAAAGTTTTCTTGCCAATAACTGACTGCCATGAATATTGCTTCTTTTCCTTTGTATACGACTCTGATAAAACATCTGTCCGTTGAAGACCATAATGACGGATCTTTCATTAGAAGTTGCTCGTAAGCATTTTTGGTATATTCCGGTGATTTAAATTCAAACTGAGCTCTAGTTTTATTCGGTGCCTCCAAACTGTTCAGAGAGGCTTTGCACTTTTCCTTTCCAGCTGATTCCACAGAGTACGTTGGTCCATCATGATCATTTTTTTCCAGCTTGCTCTCAAATCGAAACGATTTGATTGTAGTCCCCGTGCCTTCACTTGATACTATGCCTCCGTTAACGTTCGTAAATATTCGCTTTGTATCATCGGGGGATGTGGCAGGCTCATAAAAATAATTTCCCTTTAAAGCCTGGACGAAGCAATCAGCATTTCTTAGAATCACGATGCAAGCCAAACGGCGTTTCGTATCTTTCTCCATGAAGTATCCGTTTGGATGTGGGCAAATGACTCTTACGAGGACTCTCTCACTTGCACCACTGTTTTTTGAATTTTTTGCTATTGTTACTCTTACAGCTACTCGTTCCCTTGGGGTATCAAAGTTCAGATCACGCTTCGCCAAGGAAGGGGTCACAGTTACTGCTAGAAACGTCCGCTTAACATCGGAACGCTTTCTTCTTCGGTTTTTTCCATCCTCGAGCATAAATTCACCGGCCTCCCTCCATCTTCCTGTCTTTTTGTCGAGCCAGTAAAGTTTGGTGGAGACATTTCCATCTGACACAGACGAATTTAGCTTGTCTGAATCCAGGTACACTTTCATAGGTTTAGACATAGTCAGCGGTTTTCCACTGTCATCTTCCAAATGAAGCCTTATCATACCGAACGTTTGAAGTAGTTCCTCCTCACCATCCTCATTCATTGAGCTAAAATCTCCTGGAGCAGACTCAATATCTGATTGGTTGCGAGGATCAGTGACACTAACGGTGGCCTTAGCTATTCCGCTGAAAACAGAACCATCTTCAGTCAACAGGGCGTTTTCAGGCAGCTCAAGATCAGCAAAACTATCAGAAGAATCACTACCCAGTGCTACATCGAGGGGTTCGGAGGCATTGAACGTAACGGGCGCTAGTTTTTCTCTTAGTTTTACTGTATAAATAGCTGTTTGGCCCTTTTCTACTAAAAAAATTTTGTCCTCTTCCACAAATTTTTTGCGTTTTTGGTCTTTAAAGGTCACAATCGCTCTTTTCGTAGTTTCTGGAACGGGAAATGAAAACTTCCCCTCAGCATTGGTATTACCTACAGATTTTCCTCTGAAAAACAAGTCTACTAAAATGGCTGGATTGCCATTCTGACCGACAGCAATACCACTGATAATAGTCTGTTTTTCGATGCATTTTCCACAGCCACACCTCTTTACCACAGATAAGTCGAACGACATGGCGGCACATTTAATCGAAACACTTCCAAAAAGGAGAGGACCACAGCAAAAGGGAGGATCCGAACATGAAGAGCTGAAGTTAACACCTCTCTTTACGCAGGCAATAGGGTCACACTCGCCGACATTCACTATGGTGGAATTTGTACCATTAACTAAACAACCAGGTGGTAGAGTCAAATCATTTAAACTTGGCATCGAAGGGCAAGAGTCCTCAGAATTTTCTAAGGTCAGAAAACAAATGAATATAAGACTTATTTACTGGGTAGAAGCTGAAACAAGTCAGATTTCAAGCGCTCAAATCGTTGGTAATCAAAGAGCTTCAAAATTAGGGTAACTTTTTAACTGAACTGATGAGTCTGTTCAATAGGATACTGATCCCCTCTCATCGAATCATCTCGGCGTAATACTTAAAAATGTAAAGTTTAACTTTAAGAAATAATTTCATCCGTCTGAGAAATATAAATCATTTTGTTGCCTAGGAGACATGAGTGAACATTTGCTGAAGTCTAACTTTTTCTCAGCATTTTTTCCTGGAAAGATGAAGGCGGAAACAGCTTTGAATTCTACCCTTACGATAGTGATAGCATAAATGTACAGAAGACTTCCTATGATTCAAAATCTTAAGGGGGTTTAGAAAGGTTCACGAGGCATGACTGGAAATTAAAAAGAAGAGTTGTTTACTGTATTTCTCTTCTTGATCGTTGTAAAGTTTTACCGAATTCAGTCCAATTATCTAATGGCATTGTCAGGTGAAAATGGAACAATTTAAGCAAGAGAGCTTTTCGTTTAAGATAGTCGCAATTATAGGAGTAATCGGAAGTCGAGTATCTGTCTCTTCTGTCCTTAGCACTTAGTATTACCCTTATGTTATTATCATATTATCATTAAAAACCATTTTTTTTTAAAGTTCAGTAAAAATGAGAGTCTTACCTAAAACTATTAATTCAGCAACGCTTGAAAACTCTGAACCAAATTGATTAATGGCTCGACAACGGAAAGTTCCATTCAGACCCTGAACGTCGTTGATTTCAAGAGTATTGTTGTAGTTATAGAGGCTTTTATCGATGACGTTGTTTTCCTTAAACCTAACAGAGAAACATGAAAGGAAAAAATATTTAACGATGCCCACCTAGGATAAAACTACATAGAATGTCATTAGAGATAAATGGTTTGGGAATCTTTCTGTTACGTTATTTGTTGGGTCTTTTTAAACCTGACTATGCTCAACATTTAATAGCTTTCCAATCACTTCAAACTGACTGACCTGAAGAAGCTTTTTTAGTTTACACAGATCAGTCAAAGTGTATTAACACAAACATAAATGATTTTGCAATATCAGGGGGTCACTTCCAACTTTACCTCTGCAAATTATGGATGCGGGGTTATATAATAATACCAACGATAATGGTAACAGTAATAAAAATAAAAATGGTGATAACGATAGCAATAATTATGATAAAATTGATAAGAAATGGTATGATAATGATAAAAGAATTATTAATTTTTTCAGTGTCATAGAGCGACAAAGGTTTCGCTTAGCGTCCTATCAGACTAAATTCCCAGACATCCACATATGTCACACTAAAAGTAACAATTATAATGATGCTGTTAAGATAATTAATAATTGTGACTATGATTGTAATAACGATGGCAATAGTCATAATAACTTGTAATTTAAGTTTATTTCTACAGCATGGTTCGAACATCCAAATCCCTGACGTTATTTGTACGGCTTCACTCTCTAAACACATACGAAGGTTGCAGTAAACGTATGATAACGCCAAATCTGATATAACCCCGTTGATTATTGTGAATAGGATTGCTTCAAAACCCGGAGTGTAATATAGAAATTAAAGGCTATTTGAAAAACTGAAATTGTCGTTAAATATTGCACCAAGTCATTTAACCTCCTTACCATTCAATTTCTGGAGGAGGATTTCCTTCGCCTTCACAGCAGAACGTAACACTCTGACCAGGCATGCGCATCTTGCTTTCTGGATGAACTGTTACAAATGGTGCAACTTCAAGAGAAAAAAAACGAAAGAACACCTGCAGGAACTGTAAAAAGACTCAGAAAGAAGCAGAAAGATGGAGAACAACATTGTAAAGGAAGGTTGTTTCGTTGAATGATGGCATGGAAAGTTCCGCCCAGAAAGAAGTCTTATGGAAAGGAAAACGTCTAGCGTGCTTCCATCCGATTCGGGATGCACGCGGATAGTTGAGAGAACATGAAGGAAGCGTAAGAGATGCTCGAGGCGCAGCCGAGAGCATCTCCAGCTACCTAAGTGCTCTTTCAACTATCCAAATGCATTTCAAATTGGATGGACGCACGCTAGACGTTGTCCATTGCTTTTATAACATAACGAGATATTTTTTCACGCCGAAAAATCGCTTATTCTGTACAATGACGTCAGCCTGAACCATCTCTATGAACCATTTATTTCTTTTTTCATAAAATACTAGCCAATAAGAGCGTGCGTTAGAATTAAACTGTATCATAAAAAAATATAGAAGACATTTTGCGAAGAAATCAAGTGATAATCAATTATATGTGTATTGCATATGTCAATCGCTGAGGTTAGGTCGCTTATTGTATCTGTGAGATGAAGCATTGAAAGCCTCTAGGCTGGGACAGAGTTCAACCAAAAATTTTCCATTTTCAACTTTGGAGATGCTCTGTATCTATCCCCTCCTGTGTTCTTTGGCGTAATTCTTTTGCTTTCTCTCTAATCCTTAAGGAGTCCTATTAATTAACCCTTTAACTCCCAGAAGTGATTAACATGCAACTTCTCCCTGTAATATCTATGCATTATCCAACGAACCGGTGACGAGAATACTCAAAATAATCAGGTAGAGGTTGTTACCTACATCTTCCAAATTCTCCTAACTAATTTACAAGGAAATGTGTTGCAGTTAGAGGGAAGCCGGTTATCAATCAGATCTTGAGAGTTCAAGGGTTAACAGGACCTTGATGAAAAGAGCTAAACTTGGATGTCAACACAACATATAGGTGTGAGTTGTTCAGTATTTAAAATTATAACGTAGCTAAATTCTAACGCAGATTGGCTGATATTGGATGAAAACATGCTAGACATTGTGCATTCCTTAATGGGAGTAGCAACAGAGTTTTACAGGACCTATGATGACACGAAGTAGCGCATACCTGCAATTTCCATTTTGGCCGTAATATTCACAGTTGTTGGCGTCGTAACATTTGCCATTAATTTCACGGGGACAAACCCTGCTTTAGTAATTAGCAGCTCTTGTTGGATTGCACAAACACCCAGTGTTGCAAAGTATCCGCTAATATTCGTTTGTGCAATAATGTTGTAAGGTGTCTCTGCTAATGATATGTTTGCATCTGAGAGCGGTATATCATCTTCTGTCAAGACTCGTCCACTGAGCTCGTGGTGAATGCATGTGCATGCGTCACAGGCGGCATTTAGTGTTCCAATGGTGCAGTTTCTTGAGCAGTCTAAACAACGGATGAGATATAAGATATTGAACATACATCTCACGAGACAGATTTCTTAAAGTAAGACAGGCGAAGACAGCTGTTTGCTCTGGGAAATAACGTGTTGAATCTACTGAAAAAAACACTTTCTGTTCATCCTGGCTCTTCCCTCGACTATTTGGTCATCTGATTACCTTTGTTCAGTTTTTCATGATGTAATTTACTTTCCCTTACATCAAATATTTTGAGCATTCTTTACCAAAAAATAAACTATCCAGGCATGATTGACAATTCTTGCTGAAAGATGCACCTACCTGGACATTTCCATTCTGCGCATAATTTGATCTGGTCAGATTTTCCAGCACAAGAAATTGGAGCAAAGACTGCTCTATCATTGATGGCAACGCACGCTCTGTTTCGATATCGTGTACCAGTGCCACATGTCTTAGTACAGTCACTCCAAGGGCTCCAACGAGACCATTTGGATTCTAAGGTTATGACATACAAAATTAGTTGCTAAGTCATAGCTGAACTTAAGGGTAAAGATGCTCGTTACAAAAAGAAACTGACAGTAGCACTGGAAAATCATGTATGCTGAAATAAGCTCGTCAAATGTTTGGTGCAATACCTATGACAGAGACTGGATAAGAATGTTTCCCCCTCCCGGCCCCTGGATGGGATGTTACTAGTCAAACGCAGGTTACCCATACTTTTTTTAAGATCTGCTGGTCAGTTTGGGGAAACCTATAGACTATTAAAAGCTCTTTCGGTGAAAGAGGCTCTATGACAACGAAGAGCCCATTTCTCACCCATTCATTTCCTTTCCAGGATTATTTTTTTTACCAAATGGGGAAGTCTACAGCCTCTAGGTTTTGCTTTACGCCTTTAGAAATTTGTGGAGAAGAGATAAACTTTCGCTTCACGTTTGAAGGGGAACCAGGTTATGAAGCGCCAGATCCGTAGTTTTTTTTTTCATCTGTTCAGTCTTTATTCATAGTACTTATTTACTACAGAGCGCGGAGAATTCATTTCAAGCAATATCTTATACAAATGAGGATTTTCTTCTGACTTTAAAACTTTAATCATATTTTCTTCACTCTTTAAATGCGTTTTTCTCAGACAGTCGGTTGAATTAATTTTCAAAACTCGTAACGCTTGGTAAGAGAGAAAAAGTATGAGACAGCTGAGGAATACCCTTTCGCCTTTCCTTCGCTCAGGCAATGAAAAAAACTTATGACTTCCAAAAAGAAAAATAGAATACTAAACTGAAGAATTAGTTAGCTCACCTGTGTTTGGTAGAAGGTTCGCAATGACTGACAAGTCAGCCACCCTGCTACTTGCTGAGGAAGCACTGATATCGCTCCTTGAAGAAAGCGTAACTGCTGCAAATGTGGTAAATTCTGGTATAGGCGATATTGGGGTGTGTTGAATAACACTTGAAGTAGTTTGAGGTAAACTTTTTGTCTCGCTTGTCGCTAGTAAAAAAATTGAAGATAAGTATTACAAAATAATAACGTAAAATATTGATACACCTTTATTAACACCCCATTTAAAAAATAATTCCGATCTAGACCTATGTTAGAATGTTGTATTCTTTTGTTTGTTTGTTTTTATTTGATTAGATCTAGATGATCGGTCAAGGATAATTGCAAGCGATCGAGTTCTTTACCTCAGTTGGATGAAAATCATAGTTCCTGCAACTTTAAAGAGTTACTGAGAAATCTGATTTTTAGGATACAATCAATGACGAATTCTGCAGTGAACACACATTTTCGGCATTGAGGACAGCTTACAGTTTTAGGGGGTTACAGTTGCAGAGAGCAACGTGTAAGAAAAGAAATCGATAGAGAAAGTAAATCAGTGAACGCATGTTATAAGGACGCTCAGAAAGAAGGTTATAATTAATTCTTCTCTCCGGCTAATATGGGGCTTGATATAAGCGTAGGTTTTTAATGTAAAGCGAATAGACCACGTGGTTGTCGTGCAAATTATGTGAACCGAAGTGTCGATAACTCACAAGAGACTCGTACTGGATCAGAGTCAGATCTGAGAAGATAACCTTTCTAAGCTCCCAACCTGGCTTGAGTTAGGGACAGGTTGTTTTACCTTACGTGACCTTGGATTATAATTGCCGTTTTGATGGGAGATCAATCGCAAGCAAGCTCTGTAAGTGATTGAAAATGTGCGGAAGTATGCAAGCAGTATTCGTCGTTTTCCCGCCCTTTTTATCATAGCTTCTTGTCGCCCTTGAGGCTGAGGTCACTTGTTGCCTGGGTTTACTAGCCTTATTGGGTGCAAGTCTAGCCATATTAGGGAAGGTACTTTTTTTCTTGGGGGGGAGGGTTGGGGAATTTTGGTATTTTTTCCAAAAGAAAGTGTTGGCCCTCCCTCATGTTTTGATTAAAAATTTCCTGACCCCCCCACTTTTAGGTGACTAACAAAAGTGTGACCCTCCCCTCACTACCACATGGTATGCTCCATGCCATAGAAACCTCAGAACATTTTTCGACATTTTGCTTGTAAACGCAAAATGTTTGAATATGAATAAATCTCGATATTGAATATGTGCGCGCTGAAACAAGAAAATGCGCAGTAAGATTTTGACTTCAATTGTGCAGGAAAATAGACAAACATTCCGCTAGCCTCTGACTCAAATCCAGAGTCTGACAGTGACAGTGACAGCGGCAGGGTAGAGGGCATTGTTGGATCTTCTAGTAACTCTTCAGAGCTTAACATATCAAACTCATGGGGTACAAATAGTCTTAACATGAATGTAGTGACCACGCCCACTTCGACACCCCACTCAAATCGAGTGTAATTTTCGAATGTTTTACCATCGTGCGGATTCTCTACGGAAAAAGCACTCAATGTACCTCTGAAATATGAAACTATAATATTGTGGCTTTCTATTCCGCTAATTTTCTAACTTGAAGGTAAAGTTTCCCCTCGTCATTTTTACCTTTTCTCCGAGCGGTTGCGTGAAATTAACAAGGCGTTTTTGATCAAAACACGACCGAGCGAAGGGTCTCGGGCGATATCTCTTTTACGCAGGCGCAAATTAAAAATGTACCGCCAGAATCAAAAAGAGGAACAAATTTCCTTTGTTTTGATATGTAAAGTGTCGAACAAAAAGCAGATTTACCTTCGTCAAATGGCGTTTCAAAACAGCTGTATCTTCCTCCTTTTGATTTTTCCTGTTTTGTAAGCGTGAAAGCAGTAGGAGAGGGATCGGGAAACTCAGAAAGCGCTTCGGGAATTAATCTGCCATCGTTTACTTACAAGATAAACAAGTAAGATTTGTGAAGTTCGTTGAAGTATGAAGTCTAAATAAATGCCTTTTTAAAGCTTGTTTGCTGGATTTTTCGTAAACTTCCCTGATTAATTTTTCGTTTCAGCTTACTAGTCTAACTATTTCAAAGCAATGTCAAGACGAAGACGGAGAACCATGAGTCGGTCCTTTCAACAATCTTAAACAAAGTGTTTGAACAATCAGGTATACGAGGTGTAATAATCAATAGCCGCATATCAGAAGTCTTCAGAAAGAAAGTATTCTGTCTTCAGAAAGCTGTCAAGAAAGCTAATAATCGTGGCGGAAGGAAATTAAACGGGCCCTCGGTATCGATTTAATATCATATCGATCTCAATATCATACAGTTTTGTATCTTTCTTCCGTGGATTCGCCTTTCTAACGAGGGTGTATGTTGAGAATTCATTGCAAAATCGCTTTTTTTTTTTAATTTTCCTCTTTGACTTGTCCGCCATTTTGAAAATTCGTAACGGAGAGCATGCGCATTACGTGAGGTTAGTGGTTGCGTACACCTGGAACCGAGGAAAACAAATGTTCGTCGCACTGGGGAAAGAGTTTGATATGGACTCAGGAGATTAGGCAGCGGATAGACAACAGCTTGAACACGAAACCATACCCGAGTCAAGTACGTCACGATACGGACGGAAAAGGACACGAGTACTCCGAGAAAATTATGTGCCATGGAATAATATACATGTAGACACCCAGTAACCTTGTAAAACTAGTACCTGCACCGAATTAAAATAAACAAGTTGAAAAGAAAAAACTTAGTCTGATAAAGAAAAATGGAAAATAACATCACAAAAATCCTCATTAAAAATTCTGGAAAAGGTGTGACCCTCCCCTTGAATAGCTGAAAAAGAGGGTATGGCCCTCCCCCTTTGGTGCTCACTTTCACTGATGACCCTCCCCTCTGAGTCCCCAGCCCTCCCCCCCCCCCAAGAAAAAACGTACCTTCCCTTAGCAGAAACGATCAACAAAACGTTGTCGAGCGAAGATACACAGAAAAGGCGCTAACAATTTGAATGCGTAATAGCAGGAGACCAAGTCATTGGGCTCCTGGTAATAGCATATCTTTTGGAGTACCCGCGAGTGTATTCCTTGGTATTTTGATTGGCTGAGAAAGAGGGTAGCAGCTATCTCAACAGCCAGGGGATCTGGAAGTGCTCATTTATCCCCACCCCACTACCATTACTTTCTTTTTGCGTAGGGGCTCTGGAGGTGGCTTTTCGTCTATTTGATGGTCAGCGGTGTCCGTTTAGGCGCTTTTTGAAACAGAGTCGGCGGGAAGAAATCTAGCTGTAACTTGAGTATAATTTTATTTCTTACATTTCTTTCTTTTGCCCTCGCGGGTAGAAGAAGTCGTGAAAATATAATGAGGCAAAATGGCGAATGAACAGAGGACGGAAAAAGCGAAAGCGACAACAAAGAAGCGCTAACAAAGATAGGACACTTGCATCTGCGTTGCAGAATGAGAAGGCTAGCCTCGAGAGAAACAGGAGATATGCAAATATTTAGCGAGGAAGTATTATGATCGATGGCACTCTTTTCTCAGGCGAGAGGAAGCTTCAAGGAAAGCCTTAACATCGTCGGATTCCAAGGCAATTCCAAACGCAGAGATAGGTACGTGCAGTATTTAAATTAATAATTAAAATTTTTAAGCCTATGAGCTCAAGCATCGGTCGTCTCCAATTAAGCTGAGAGTTATGGAAGCTCATCGAACTGTCTTGAGAGTGGTCACTGAAGCAGTGAATGATCAGTTCTGTTGCCTTCTATATCTAGCTATGCTGTTTAAAGATAAACATCACCTCTTCCTTGAGACAGGTGGTGCGGGGGGGGGGGGGGGTAAGAAGCGGAGGGAAAGGGGAGGAGGTGGAGGCTAGGAATGGGCTGCTGTGACTATGTCTACTTTAGCCTGGTTTACACTACAGGTAGGGTTTTGGTCATGACACCCCTAAAGATTGGCACTCATGTAAATGTGTTACCGGTAAGGGTGCAAAGGTCATGTGAAAAGGTGGTCCTGAGTTTGTCTAATGGCAGTGCTCTACCCTAATTTTTCTTGGAAATCCAAAGGCTTCCTGTCTGGATGAGTTCACTCCTGCAAATTACGAAATTTACAGGACTGTTGATTTTTATTGTGCCTTGAAAACATCTACAGAACGATCACATGCAATTTTGCAAATCATTTTTAGAACATTTGGAACAACATCTCAACAACCTATTTTTCAAAAATAATTATGGAAAATGAGGGTTTTTGGCTACCAAGAAAGTCATGATTCATGGAGAAAAAATAGCCATTTCGAATTTCACAGGAGAAAAAAGGCCAATCTGGAATCATGCAAATGCCCTTTACCACCCAGTTTGAACAGTAGAGAGATTTTAATAATTCCTTGTTCAAGTATTTTGTTATAAATTTCTTAAAATTGTAACAAGTGGTTCATTGCAAATCCGGCACATTTTGAACGAGTGTGACCTTAATAACAATATTGTTATTAAGCATTGAAAAGATAAGAACAGGCCCCAAAGCAACCAATGCAATCAGAAAAGCATTACAGAGGTTTAATCCTCTGCTAAATGACCCATGCTCATGTTCCCATGAGTAACATCCATCAAGATAGATGTTTATTACACTTTAAGTATATTTAATGTGTTCAAAATAACATATGTACTTGTAGTATTGCAACCCCACGAAGAATGCATTTACATTTTCGATCTTATCTTAACTACAGTTTCAAGAGAAATCTGTTTACTGCTTGTCTGTACAGTACACTAAGATATAAACATTTTATAATATGTAACCAAGATAACTTGGTTCTCTCAGTTTTGATGTTACATCTGTCTTAACAGTGAAATAACTTATTTTCTTAAAGAATTGCCAGGGAAGTTAATGAACCCCACACTGTATTCTTTCAACTGAAACTATCTGGCTTGAATTTGCAGTTGTGGAAACAGCGTGCATTAAAAAAAGGTAACCATATAACCATCTTCATGTGTAGGATATATTCACAGATTTACCTTGTACAAGAAAACAATAATTTTTTATGTTTGTGGTAGGCAGAGGCCTGCCACTATTTTTTGCTTATTTGTCTAAAATTGCAGACAGTCAAAGCTCAATTAAGCAGCAGCTAAATATAGGTTGGCTGCTTGATAGGGGTTCATCGGAAATTTGTATATGGTGCAGAAGACTACTGCCTGAAAAAAAAAAAAAGATCACGAACTACCACACTCATCTTAATGACAATGGAATAAGGTCATTAAGATAAAGAACTTGATAGCTTTTTTATCAGTTGCTACCTTCTTTGTTGGAGTCTTACCTATCATCAGCCCACCACTGCTAGGGGGTGTTTACAGTGGCTGCTTTAATTAATAAGGATAAAAACAATAGAAGACTCCATATCGGATGAAAAACAAAGTTGCTGTGGCCACTTATCGAGGTGTGGAAAAATTAACGCTAAAGGGGAAATTTAGCCCCCCCCCCTCCCAGCTGCTTCAGTGTTTTTCATTCTTGAGCGAGTGTTTGCCACTAGATTTCTGGCATTTTTTCATAGATAAGAAAATTAGCTGAAAACCAGTGCAAAAAAAATTGTTTGCCTGCGTTTGCATTTGTGGTAAATATGACACTTATGTTAAGCAAACGTGTGGCGAATGTATGTGGAACTTTCATATTTACCTTGGTGAAAGGTGAATTTAAAAGCAAATATAACATTTACGTCACATATGCGAGTAAACACACCAGGTACAAATGCTCGAGTTTCCATCATCTTTGCCAGCGCAAATTTAGAGCCCTAAATTGCACTACATTTGCCCAACTTGCAAAACTGAGCAAAATCCATTTTTTCGTCCAGTGTATATATTCGCTAATTTCATCATAAACAACTCCTTCAGAACGTCGTAAATATCTCCACATTTGTTGAGGAGTGAATTAAGCTAGATATTTCCAACGATTTGCTTGGAGACAGTTCAGCCGCAGCAAATGCGGAGAACTACGTTGTGAATTATGAATAAGAGAATATAGCCGGGATCATGGAGCTAGAAGTTGAAATTTGTGCGTTTAAATCGTTAAGTCCGAATATTTTTTTGTTCAGGCTTCTTTTCGGAGTCAGAAAGCAAGTAATTGAGCTTCCTTCACGTTTGGAGGTAGTGAATGATTTTGCGATTCTAGTAAAAATCTTGCAATTTGGGAACATACAATTTTAAATTTCTACATCAAAAAAGTGAACAAAGTACCTGTAGGGGACACTTGATTTTTAGAGGATATGGGTCCTTTTGGTTCTTCAGCTCCCTTATCTGTAGTATCTTTTCGAGCTATGTGGGAGAAAAACAATAAAACGAATTCATGTTTTTGGATTACTGCTCAAAGCTCAAAGCTCAAAGGTCGGCAAAAGACGCGCAAAGTCAGTTTAATTTAGGCCCAGATAACCTCTCCTGAATACATTTTGTTGGTTAATACCCTTAAATTCGCACATGCCCCATGCTCTGAGTATTTGTAGCGTAATTTCTATTCTTCAGACTTCGGGAAACTTTAAAGTCGTCCGATGTCGTAATTTCAGCGACGAACTCCATCCCGTGACACTTAAATAATCAAAGGAATTCAAGGCGCACAAACAAACCTCGAGAGTTTTTGCTGTAAGATGTTCACTCTATCGCTTACAGCTCAATCAAAGCCACCTTAAGAAGGTTAATAATTTATCCGTATACTTACACTTGTTTTCAGCATCTCGAAGATATTCCGGAATGTATTTGCCGATCAAGGATGCTGCAATAATAACTAAAACGACCACTGCGATGACAGTGACGACGACTACAACTTTTCGCCTGGGTCTGGAAGGAAACTTAGAGGGCACCAAATCGGTGGTGCCTGCTGTTGAAGGTTTCTCTGGGATGCTTTCATGTTTTGGCGGTAGATCATTCAAAGGGATGAGTTCCTTTTCTGAAGACGCCATCTGTAAATTTTCGGAGATGGGCGGTTCACCCAGCACCGTCGCTATGTATGGTGTATTATATTTTCAATATGATCATGAAGCGGAATGAAATAAGACAGTTTTCCCATATGCATCAGCCAATCATCAGCTTCGGTTAGAAAGACATTTGATCCTAACTATGTAGAAAGTTTACGAAAGTGGTGACAGTCAGTTTCAAGGACAAAAAAATTGTTTACCCCGAAAACTTCCGACTTTGTATAAGAAAAGTGGATTTACTTTTAAACTGTCCGTCAAATTTTCTTTGTGCACTCCACATGTCATTCTCAAGGGTCGAGTCACGCATAAAAAATTTTCCAGTGGAATAGGAAGTTGAACTCATCTTCTCTCTCCAGCAGTAACAACTCGTATACATTAAGGTATATAAATGACTTCATTAGGCGCCTACCCTCTGTAACAAGCGCCCTATATCAAGTCAATGTTTAAAGCTAACCAAAGAAATTTAGTAATTGATAATGCGGCAAAGATCATTCAAGCGATTCGTATTACTGATTTGTCTTGAACACGAATTGAACACCATCCAACGTCACCTACCAATAATCAGTATACCGAAGCAGTCATCCCTAGCTTGAAGAACATGTTGATCTATTTTATCTGATTCTACTTTTCGGATTACTCTGTTTTGTAAAGAAAAGTCCGCGAAATTGGAAAAGTAATGCTTAAGTAAACCGACTCTTCCAGAGAGTGACCTCTAGACCGTGATTGATTATTGTAGGGTCAGATTTTGTTATGCTTACTAAAGCCTACCAACTGAACGGCCCATTTATAATATGATTGAGCCCTTTCATTCACTCAGTGTAAACGGCTTAACAAATTATGCTGATTGGTATTGAAGTCTCCCCATCGAGTGTTTCGTCTTCCACTAAAATCTGATATGGAAGAGAGGAAGTCTGAAGTCAAGTATCTTGTTGGCTCTGAGGTGAAGCCAGGTTTAGGCAGATCAATATGAATGTATTAACTTGAAACTGTTAAAGTGTCTTATGATTTCTTCTGCAAAACGAGGACTTTAAGGGGTTTGAAACTGTACAAGGTTATTGAGAGTTGTGCATAGGTTTACAATTTCTGGAAGGCGTGGGGGGGGGGGGGAGGAGTGTTATATGTCAACTTTTTTCTGGGCGTTTTCACTAAGTATTTATTGGTATAGTAGTATAAATTTACACAAATCGGAACCCTCCTAGGAAAAAAAGGTGTCATAAAATTGCGAAGGTTATTTAGGCGAAAAAAGTTTCACAAACTGAAGTTACTGGAAACTTGTCGAGCATTTGTCCGCACATCTACGATAGGAAATATTGACTTCGTTTGTCTTCTGTTGAGTCTAGACCCCGTCATTGTTACTATAATTATTTACATCATAATTATAAGAAATATCAATCTTATCAATTTTTTGTATGGCAATGGCGGGATTTCTTGTGTTAAAAATTAGTAAGTAGTATGTAGGGACAGATCAAATTTAGTAGATGTGGACACTACAGTCCTTTTTCGTCGAGTTAAGAACTTCGCGAAATTTTTTCCTTTTACAAGTGAATCTCATATGTATGAGTGCCAGTGTATGAATTCTTCTTCTTGGCCATTCACTTCGCATGTTGGCATGGTTTTTTTTTTTCGTGCAACTTTTTGTTTCGCCCCATGACCTTTCCAGCGGCCCGATCTTTTGGGAAATAATTCATTGTTTGACGTTTAGTCGCCGGTAAATGATAACTTCAGATTTTCTTGGCGTGTATATTCAACCAAGGCTACGCTCGTGCATATTTCAATCTCTGCGTGTTATGAAAATAATAAAGTATTTCTTCAAAGCTATAAAAATTAACATAATTACATTGTTTCGTCAGATATCCATTGAACGTTAATTCTCCTTATTTAGAACTTAGAGTCAAGCGCGAAAATAGCAGTTCGTGATTGGTTGTTGTTCAAAAGCTGGTCTCTGATTGGCTCTTCTACTTTCAAATTGACGGGCAAAATTTTGGCGCTCTGCAGTAGTCGTTTGTTAGCGCGTCACATAATCTTGAAGAACCGATATGGTAAGTCGTGAGCGGTTTGAATCCGTTTCCATCCGCTTTTTGCGAGAAACTTTCGGTCTATTTTATGAGCCAAAATGTGCATCATTTCTTGAAGTTTAAACTTAAAGAAGATTTCTGCAAGCACTGTCTCTTGCGAGTCATATTTTTCACTGCAAATCTTTCCCTATTCGACTTTCAGGCTGGTGGAAAAGCAGGAAAAGATTCCAAGGCAAAGGCCAAGGCAGTTTCTCGTTCAGCAAGGGCCGGACTTCAGGTAAATAGTCGTTTTTAAAGAGAGAAAATGCTGCAAGGCTTTTGCTGGAACCCTAAATGTGTTCCCTTGGCTTGTACCTTACGCTCTTCGTTTTGCACAGTTTCCAGTAGGTCGTATTCACAGACATTTGAAGAACCGAACGACTAGTCATGGACGTGTCGGAGCAACAGCCGCCGTTTACAGTGCCGCTATTCTGGAGTATTTAACGGCAGAGGTGAGATGGCACATTAGCTCGACTGTTAAGAAAAATTATTCGCTCGTTTGAGGGCCAACAGCGCTCTTTCAGTTGTCGAAATAGTCTCGGAAGCGAAAGCCAGTGTTACGTTTGGGCGGTTGTATGTTTGTGAATATTGATTTGAAGCATAATAATCCTCATCCTTAAACTGCTCGATTTCTTCATTATTTACTTCGTTTCTCTGTGTGGTCCGGATAATTCCAGTCCAATCTCATTGCTGTGCGACTGAGTCGTGAATATTTGAAGGAAGAAAGCAGTCAAATGAACTGTTGTTACGCTAGTAACGACAGTTCCCGCCGTATTTGAATTATACAATGAATGAAAATATAGCTTGATCGGAAGATTTCAAGCGTAATTCCACGCTTCTTTTCGCTTTCAAGTGCTCTAATGTAGCAACTGCTCGAAATGTTTGAACAAATGATAAAATTTTGCTCAAATGTAGAAAATTTCTTTGCTGATTTTGCGTGTGCTGTCTTCGTGATTTTTTTAACATGACAAAGCAATATTTTTGCAAAGAATCTTTCGATTTTGCATCGAGTTTACATGTGACAAGTGCCTGATTTCAACCGATCTTTGTATATTAGGTCCTTGAGTTGGCTGGAAATGCTTCTAAGGATTTAAAAGTGAAACGTATCACTCCCCGCCATCTTCAACTTGCCATTCGCGGAGACGAAGAACTCGACTCTCTAATCAAAGCAACCATCGCCGGTGGAGGTAAGCTAACTTGTTTTCTAATGCATGCTGTACATAAATTAACTCTTCAGGCAGTATTCTCTTGTTCCAGTTGGCGAACATCGACAAGTTGATGTTGCAGCTACATTTACTGCAACGGTTTTACTTCCTACAGGAAACAATGAATCTAAGTTCATCAAATTTGCTTGTCTTGAGTTCTTTTGTATCTCTCTGATTTTTTTTTGGTGAAAACTTGATTTCTTCCCTTACAACTTCATTTTACGTGCTTAAAACTGATATTTGATTTTGGATTATACTGTAAGATTTACAACAGAATATGCAAAATTTCCTTAAGACTTTCAACCACAATTTGCATTGGAAGGTGCTTCCAAGAAATGGACAAAAGAATCTTTTCACTCGGGAGTGAAACAGTGTGGTACATAGCAGGCTGTTTTTTTCGCATAAGAATTTGTTTTCTAGATGGAGTTGGTGGAGGATTACTCACCATGACTGCGTGGTATATGTAGAAAATTGCTATGTTTATAAACATTTGTACTGAATCCAGTAGAAGACCTGGAAATCTTAAGTATAGGCCAGGGTTTTAGCTTTCCCAAAGAAACTTTCTTGTTACTGCATTAAAAGTTAAACTAAATAGTAAATTGTTATTTAAAGTTTTGTTTTCTCTTGTTTGCAGGTGTTATCCCTCACATTCACAAGAGTTTAATTGGCAAGAAGGGTGCCAACAAACCAACATAAGTTTAATTTCTCAGTTTCTTTTTACTCCATATTCTCTGTACAGTTTCATTGGAACCATAACATTGCCTATACATTTCGTTGCAAAGTAAAGCTCTGCCTACATCTCAACTATTAACCATTAAAAGGATGTTACGCTTTGTTTGTATTTATATGCTCAATGTACAATTGTGTAATCGTGAGTTTGAATAAATCACTCTTCACTTTTTAACCAGTGGCAAGCTTTTCTAAGTTCAACCTGTAGTTTTTTTAGTGTTTTTGTATCATTTTTCTGATGTGTGCTTTTCTAGTGAAGAGAAACATTGTAAAAGCTGGTTCTCATACTAAGTATGAGTTTGTTGGTAGGAGTTGCATGACCAGCCTCTTTCTACAGATACTGAGATAATCCAGTCCTTTTACATCAATAAAGTTGAATTTCTTGACATGTGGTACTTTAATTTCACTTAGCAAAACATCAATAAATGTAGTTGTGAACTGTTATTCTCTTGTGATTTGATTGGATATTAAATCTTGTGGAATGATACTTAATGGGGGGAAGGTATGTCCTTTTGGCATTGTAACAGTAATTGCATAGGGTTCAACTCAACTTTCAGTAGTTATTAACATGTAACTTCTCCCTGTAATATCCTCACCTTTCCAACAAGCAGGTCATAACTCAAACTTATCAGTTCAAAGTTATTCTAATCTAACATGAAATTCTTGTAACTAATTTGCAAAGAAATGTTGAGCAGCAAGAGGGGTGAATCAACAATCAGATCTTGGGAGTTAAAGAGTTGAACCCCTAAAAGAGTGACTGGCATCTAATTTCTCCTTACTGCATCACCTACAAATTAGACATTTATCTCTTGATTGTAGAATAAATTCTTCTTTTCAGCAACTTTGGAAATGCATAGAGAACATTTTGGAGAATGTGCATACTAATGTTAGGGTGTAAAGGGTTAGAAGTCTCACTTCAACACAGCCCTGTCTGCCCTCTTCTGCTCAAGCTTGGGACATGAATTATAAGCTACTCAATCATTTTTAACACATCTGTTTTTGTAATGCAGGTGATAGTTACAACCTAGTTTGTTCACAAGTCTCTGTGCCTGTAAGAAAGCAACACTGGAATGAAACATTCTATCAAATTAAAGCCTTACTCAAACAATCAAGTTGCAGGGAAATGAAGGCAAAGAAGCTATTGTGTGGTGAATTTTGTCCCCAAATCTAAATAACTATAGTATTTAGACCATTTAATTTGCAATTTTAAAGTTGACATGATAATTAGAGTGGTAATACTGGACTTATTGTGCAAATGTGGTGTGAATCAAACTTATGATTTCAAATCCTTGATGACCTGTATTGAAACAACAAAGATTATATCAAGAAAGGCCTAAAGCATACAACCAAAATGAAAAATGGTAATGATGGTGTCTGCCATTGTAAGAGAGGTCTTGAGAAGGAGAAAAGAAAGGGAGGGGTTGGAGATGTGTGTTGTTATTCGTTTGGGCTAGGACAGTGTTCGAATGCAAAGTATACTAAAAGCCTGTATAATTTTCTATCAGATATATTATTTATTCTTAACCAAAGCAATGTATTCTGTGTTTTGTATTCTGGTTGTCAGGGAAATAGCTTGCTGACAACTTCCGTTATCTGCGCACCCACCTTTTTACTCATAACGTTACGATGACCTCTATTCAAAGGGTGCTAGCTATAGAGCAGGAGAAGCGTCTCTTGAAAAGAAGTGCTGACAAACTGTTTGTTGGGGTCAAAATTTATCCCTGTTCTCAGGATAATTTTCTCCTGTGACACTTATAGTGTTAGTGCGCCTGACAGAATAAGTAATAATACGGGGGCGGGAACAGCTTTCCTTTCTCGTAACAGCAGCTGGAACTATTACCACCTTTCAGTTTGTTTAACACGAGTCATAATTAAAATTGTTGACTCTCTATTTCGGACTATTTTTATTTTACAATAAGTAAGTCTTAGCCGAGAGGATTGCATGACAATACTCTTCACAATTTCCCCTGCCTTGACGCTTGAGAGAGCTTGCCGCAAACCGTTGACTTCGACAATAGGACACTTCGGTGCATTCAGCCTGGATTTTCTGAATGACATCAAATCTTCCAATGATAGATTCAGTAAAATTACATTCTCAAGGGCAATTTTCAGTTTCCAGTCAATATCTGTTTTCATATGGTGATTTAAATTTTTGATGAGTTTCAGTAGAAAGCTGATTTCTTTTAATACCTTTGGCATTAAGATCTCTGCATACAAACAAGGCTTTATTCTTTATATTTCCCTTGAAATCTGTTTCCTGTAGCTTTTTTGATGACACTTTAAGCACTATGTGACCTTTTCCGAATCATAACAAATTATCCACCTCGTAAATTTTTCTGAACGTTTGGAAGATGTTTTTTTTTAATTCCGATAAAAAACACAGCAAAGTTATGAAAGGTGAAACTACCGCTTATTGTATTCTATTATTCAATACAAATGAATGAATCCAACATTTATTTGAATTTTTCAATTTGAAGGAAAAACTAATTCCTACAGCGAATGTTTACAAAGTGGGTAAATATTCAAACGAAACAAGACAGTTGCTAAGCATTTGTAATTGGTTTACACATCTGGACGTTACTCTAGGAGAATTAACTTTTAGATCAACAAGCTTCCGTCCCAAACTGGATTTTGTATTTCAGCTGAATACATTTTGTAAGTTATTTTATGCAGAAATCAGTGAAATAGAATATGCAATAATCATGAAATAATTCACAGAAATACTTTTTGAGCTTAAGTCGCAATTTGTTGATTGGATTTTTTTTTATTTGAATAGGCATTTATTTGAAATTCTCATTACATGCTAATCGTACCTAGCTGAACCGGTGATTCGACTCCATCAGTCTGAATCTTGAAGAACTTCGAGGATTACAGTTGTACACGTTAATGGCTCGTCAAAAGAATAAATGGGATATTTCTGCGCTGGATCACCATGGTTAAAACGTGTACCTTAGCAGCGCTATCTGAGAGCTGTGACTTCCACTGCTTGATCGTCAAAGAAGATAGAAAGTGGTGGTACTTTATCGCAACAAGCGGCGCAATTTTCATTGGGGGATTGTTGGTCATATTAGCTTCAAGGCTGTTTATTAAAATATGCAACTCAAAACAGAGCAGGTTAAACCCAACTAAAAAGGATGCCAACAAGCAGCGGATTAATCGGTCGCACGTCGCACCGGAAGTGCAGAAACGAGGGATTTATGTCAAACTTAAGGAACAAGCCGGTACACTGATAACAG
This sequence comes from Pocillopora verrucosa, assembly GCF_036669915.1. NCBI lineage: Eukaryota > Metazoa > Cnidaria > Anthozoa > Scleractinia > Pocilloporidae > Pocillopora > Pocillopora verrucosa. The sequence continues at coordinate 3,414,559 of NC_089316.1, read as the reverse complement.
CACAGACCTTCAAGGGCCGATGTTTGGTAGGTGTAATTTTTTCGAGTAACATTAACTGAGTCAGGAAGTACAGTAGACAAATTGAGCTAGCTTGTTAACAGGAAACAAGGAGTTTCACACTTACATCAAAAAAAGAAAACATAATAGATAGTTTTTCGTCTTGGAAACGTTCGTCATGTTTTTGTTCTTTGATCTTCGTAGCGTGACACAGTTTTGTTCCAAAACAAGACGTGACATCGCCACACTCAAATTATACGCTACTCAGAAGTAATTTGATGGTTTTAAGCTTGATATCTGAAGCGATTCACTTATTTGCCTTCTGTTACAACATTGTTTGCCAGCTGACCGACTTAAATAAAACCAAACAGATCGTCGATTACCACGAACTCGCACGGTGAATATTACGTCGCTCCTGCCTAATATCATATGTCAACTGCTAATATTCTCAACGACGCGTGCAGTAAAATACATGTGCTCAGAATCATTTCGTGCCAATATTTATTTACATGTTATCGTTTAAGGCTATAATTTTTTCAATAATTGGGTGCGGTGCTACGTAAGAGGTTTCTTGTCGACCTCTCAGCGTCGAGTAGCAATCGCGTGATTCGTAGTATCCCAAATTAAATATAGCGCGCGACTTTCATGTAAATTCGTAAGCGTTTCATATCGGAAAAAATTTTGGTAGATTTTAAGTTTGATGATCGATTATCCGATAACTTATGAACCCTAAAGAGAAAATAAACAATTCCGAAAAAATCTCAGTTGTAGGTTGATTTCACTTGTGTCGTTTACAATGACACGACCAACATTCTGATAAAGTTCTTTTATTCTCGTTCATGTTTGGTCTTCAACCTGATGAGTGTTTTAAATTTTTTATTTGCCTATCACCCCCTGCCTACATTTTCTATCTCATCTCTGGAAAATGAATAATTCGTTGTTCGTCCAGCTTTTTTCCCTATTCAATATTATTTTCTCTTTTTCTGATGCGGTGACCACAAATTGGGGTATCAATTCATTCTAAGGCTCTGTTGCCCTATCACCATTATTGTCAATTACAAAGCTAAGTGGTTAATACATTAGACAGGAATGGATGCCCAAATTCTAGTATTTTTTTCCTATTCAGAAAATGTGCTATATTCATGAATATTTAGTCTTCTTGCATAAATCAAGCCAACAGCCCATCCCATTTCATTTTTTCCTTTAAAATTCCATGATAGTTTTTTTGTTTAAAGTGTTTGATGGAACCTCTAAATGATACTCTATAACTCTGAAATAATTTTTCCTTTATTTCAACAATTTCAAACTTTTTAAATGATTAAAAAGGGAAAGAAACAGAGAAGGGCACTATTTACATTGTAGTTAAGCTAATTAAGTGCCTTTCAAGTCATATGAAGGTACATTTTCCATAAAGTAAAACAAAACAATACAAATATTTGAAAGGAAAAGAGGAATAACACTTTAAACAAAGTATAATGGATAGTGCAAGGCCAAAGTAATGCAGAAATTAATGTGGAGAAAACTAATATATGAAAAGTGCTCTTATAAATAGTTTTCTTGTCGGCCTCTCTGTTTAGATGTAGGAATATCATTCCAGTAGTAGTAGTATCAAATAACTGTCAGACAGAATTTGCTAACATTTGTTTCGAAAGGACTAGGATTCAGGTACTACAAAATATATCTTTGTAACTTTCAAGGTACTTGTGAGCCTCATTGCAATAGATTTGAATCAACTGACAGATGTTCCTAACAGCCAGGCTTGAAAGCAGAAAATTGATCTCCTCAGGTTGATTACTTTATCCTCTCAGGCTAGTACTTAATGTTTTGACATAATATTTGTTTTGGCTCGGTAACTTGAAGTTTTAGAACTCCCTTATGTAACTGGTACCTAATTTTAACCACTGTAGAGTAATAGAAATTATAGAATTCTTATTGAGAAAGAGAACGGAGGATACCGATCTAGCCAATTTGTATAAAGGATTTTCCATCAAAAATAATAATTCATTACAAAAATTTCTAGACCTTCAAATTAACTCTTCAACTCCTACAAGTGACCAACACAGAATTTCTCCTTACAATATCAAAGCAATACCAAGCAGACAAGTGATGAGAGTGATATCAATTAGCTAGGGGATTATTAATTGATCCACCAACAAATTCTCCATACCAACATAAAAAAGAATTGTATGGCAGACAGTAAAGAGAATTACTTACTAGTAGTAATTGGAGATTAGGGAAGTGCGTTCGGCATTTCAAAGGGGAAATATTGTTTTTTGGTTATTGGGATAGATGAATATGCCTATGATATGTTGTCAAATAAAGGGTTATGGCGTATTGTGAAACCTGTATTTACCCTGTGTACGAAAAGGTTTTAAAGGCTAGTTATATCGTATGGTTTTAGAGGAGGCAGTCGTCGCAGTCCATCGGGCGTGTACATATGCAAGTTTTACTGTAGTTGGTGTGGTAGTTAAGTGTTAGTAAGTAGTAAGAGAATAGTTGAAAACGTGTTTAAATGTAAGCATTAATTTTATTGAACCTTCACCAACAAACAACCACATCCTCGAACGTCCGACAAACTGCGATGCACGAGGCAGCATCCTTTGCGCAACGAAATTGTGACGTCATTCAAAATGGCGCTGAAAAGATGAACGGCCGGCCGATCGAACGAAAAAAACACGGGTCAGCTTTCGCTTGCGTGCACAGGACACCTACGCGATCACAGGTAGCCCAGGAGATTAGGAAGCGTTCTTCCTTCGTCGAACGCAATAAGATATTGGGAGTAAAAGAATTATGTTTTGTGCACATTTGTTGCGCAAACTATATCTTCAGTTACTGTTCTTTGGTATGTCTTGCAAGACTTATGAGACAATTCACTAGCTGTGTAGGATACTACTAGTCTAAAGTACTTTCTTCATGTTTTGAAAAATGCGTTGAGATACTGTTTAACAAGAGTATAGTTGTTTTTTACAAATTATTCCAAAGCTCTTATCAGTTATTTCATGATACAGTTGTTTTTCTTGGAATGGGTTAGAAAAAGGTGACAAGGGGTATGAGAATAATTTTTGTTTCCCCTACCTCCCTCCCTTACCTCTTGCCTATCGACCACCCCAACTTCCCATTTACCTCTTTCCAACACTCCTCTGCTATAAGAAACCAAAATGGTGGCTATGCAATTAGGATTTGAACATTCACCTGCCAATAATTTGCACTTAAATTACAAGGCAATTCATTTTTCGGTTTGATGTCTGGGTTACTTTCCTTTCCCAGCAGTTCATATGACCCTGTCAAATTCAATTCCAGCTGTATCTACGGCAGCTACAGTGTTGCTAGTGGCATACAATAATCTCAGAAAAAGGTGTTTTCAGTTTGGGAATTTTGTCAGCTTTCAGAATGTGCGTCAGTCAAGGAATGATTTCGATTCATATTCAAGTCAATTAGTCAGGAAATATTAGGTTGGGTGTTATCAATACAGTAAGCTACGTTTTTTTATTGCCTGGTGTTGATGATCTGCAAGTAATTAACAACTGTTGTATTGATTTTTTTATTAATATCATCCTGTCCATATGGGCCAGATTGACTTAGGAGCTTCCTTTTTTTTCTGGTAATCTTGATGTGTTAACTACTGCCTTGTTTTTACATGTTTTTTTTTTTCTCTCTCAATAGGTTGTAATTTCATTCCTCCTAAGCATGCTTTATATCGTCTTGTATGCTGTAGAGGCAAGTTAGTAAGTATTAGGAGTTCTTTCCTGTTGTTTGTTTTTATTTTATCTTTTTTTTAAATTTTATCATAATTGGAATAAAAACTTCCCTGTGAATATTGTTGTTAGCACATGATGCATAGTCTAGGAAATTATTCCTTGCGAAAATGTTAATCAATTTTTAAAATATTCTTTTTAAGACAGAAGCCTGTCAAAGTAACTAATTTCTGCTCAGCAATCAAGCTGTGAAGTGGGAAAACAGCAAAGACTTGAACAACAATAGAAGACACAAAATGTAAAATGTAGCAAGCAATAATATGATGAGGCAATATTTTCTTTCAAGAATCAAAGGCTAAGTGTGGGCGTTAATACTCTCCTGCATATGAATAGGACCAAAACGATGTTGTGTGATTAAACTTTGTGCTTATCAGTTCTTTTGGTACATATACTATTGCTGAATTCAAAGTTTGAAAAAAAGAGAGGAAATTTGTAAAGATTTTTGGCAGAGCTGAACAAATATTTTTCAACTTACTACACACAGTTCCTTTGGGGCATTTTATTAAATCCATTTTATTTGTTGTTTTCCAGCCCTGTCGAGCATTGTCTGGACATGAAAAGACAAAAGCTCTGGATATTTGACATTGCTTTTAATCTTTTCTTCTTGCTTCATTTTCTTCTTCGGGTGAGGACTTCATTGCCAAGGATACATAAAAATTAATTAGCATTTTGTTCTGTTTTGAAGCATGCTAATTATTCTCAGGCTAAATGATACAGCTAAAAATTTCTGATATTTATGAAAATTTGTTCCTATTCATTGTGGTGTAATACTTATAACTTATAAGACCTTTTGGTGTGTATCATTGCTGAGTATTTTTAAAAGTTGAGCTGTATTTTGGCAAGCCTGCATGGTAAGTCAAGTTACAATCTGTAAACCAGTAGCATCAAACAATGTCTGACAATTTACAATATTCAGAAAGACTAACCAATAAAATGTCTCATTATTAAGTCATTCATCATCCAACTCCTCTAAAATGTTATCCCTTTTTTATTTTCTTTGAAACTCGTACAGGCATATCCAACCTGTCAAACAGGTTTTTAAAGTACAAAATAATCAACTGTCCAAATAATGGTAGCATAAAATGCCACATTACACTGTATTTGTTCTCTACTCAGTGCAGTTGGATATTGAAATATGGAAGTTAATTTTTTTGAAGTGGCTGCTTGTAATGTCTTCATTGGCATCTAAATCAATGTAAAAATGAAAATGAAAACTGATTTCATATTATGTACAAATTATAGGCTCAAATTAAAATGAATTGCTTATATTTGTCTTAGTCTCAAACTTTTGTTTCATCTCTAGCTGGTTAATAATCTGAAATATTGTTTAAGTTCCTTGCAGCAAATGATAAGCTGATGTTTTGGGTGGAGACGTTATCTTTGGTGGACCTCCTGACGATACCTCAAGTGTTTGTTTCTGTTGTCCTTCAACAGAACTGGCTGGGTAAGATTTATTTAGTTATTTTCTCATGCATCTGGTGTACAGATATATGCAAACAAGAAAACAAATGCATATACACCCATAAATTTAGGCCTCTGTGATAGACACCTGTTTGATAGATACCTGTATGATAGACACCCATTTGATAGACACCTGTATGATAGACACCTGTTTGACAGACACCTGTATGATAGACATGTGAATGATAAACGTCTAAAGACAGGTAGACAGTATAATGGAAAGGCATATGAACATAGTTGATAGAAAGATAGACTGACAGACTAAATCAATATACATGTACACTTACACCTATAGACAGACAAAGAAATACAAGAGAGAACGTACAGTTGAACCAGCATTAGGTGGCAGGGTATTTAGTGGTCACCCTGTTGTCAAGCAGTTGTCAAAGTCCTGAATTGTTTCCCATTAATTACTGTAATTTTCACCTCTATTAACTGGATGCGGTCATCCTTTGCTAAATCCCAACAGCCTGTCACATTATTGTGACAAGGAAGAAATAAATTATTGCTAAAATTTATTTTTTGTTAACTGATTATCAGCCTAATACATATCAAAATAAAACTTTACATTTAATTTTTTTCAGGATTAAGATTTCTTCGTGCTATGCAGTTTATTAGGCTTGCAGATATTCTTCAATTCTTGGGAATTATTAACTCAAGGTTTGTCATGTGCCTGAAATTAGGGCAATTTTGTTTTTGACATATTCTGGATTCTGTGTACATGCATGTTCTGATAACAGTGTTCAGAGTCATTTATTTTAGCTTTTGTGAGTATTATATATGCTTAAAAAACACTGTCTTGCGTGACTGAAAATGACACCTTTTATGATTTTCTTTCAATTTATATTTTTAGTGGGATCATTACGCTTACAGTCATGATTGGTAACTTGTTCGCTCTCATCTTTACATCTGCTGGGATTCTTCATCTGGTAAGTCAAGGACAAAATATGCTGAGTGCAGCAGTTTCAATAGAAGCCAGCGAGTGACTGTCTACTGCAGCCTATAAGACTTCTTGTTGCTGTTGCATCTGTTTAGCTTGCGAACAGGCTGTGGTGTTTTTGTTTTGCTGTACCGCCCCTTCTCCAGTCACACCCACTTATAGCACCATGAACAGCCATTTACGGGAAAAAGCTATTGAAACACCAGCGAGTGTGTATTAAGCCTTATGACTATGCTGAAATAGTCAGAGATGCATGATGAGAAAATCTATAGTGGAGAATTTTAGCAGGAGTCTGTTGAAGTGCTTGAATTCCAACACTTGTGTTGATAAGTTACATTCATTCAAAGATTTTTATACCTGTAACCCTTGGATCCTCAAATAGTTTGCTGGCTTTAATGTAACTACTTGTGATGAGCAGGATTTCTGATAGAGATAAATGAAATGAAATTTTTATTTTGATTTGATGTCAGGTGGAAAATTCAGGAGATCCTTGGAGCTTCAGTAATGGTCAAAGCTTGAACTTTTTTGATTGTCTCTACTTTTTAGTGGTATGCAATCCAGCTTTACAATCATGTGCTTTATTTTAATTTAATATAATTGATGATTTGTTGGTTTCCCATGTTGAAAATAGTAAACTCTTTTGATATTATATAAATTACATGCAATACATGAGCATCTTATGGTGTAATAAGCTAATGACAGATAGCTCTTTAAATGGGAAATTATTACCAAGTTGGAATTGTTACTTTGATTCTTTATTGATTGAGGGATAGTGATTGCCTGGGTTAACATTCTTGCTATGTGCAAAATCCAAATCAAGAGAGTACAAAACAAATTTTCCACTGTAGAAGCACCTTCAAATTTTAATTACTCGTAACTGGAGATAAATTAATTGATAGGTCTCATGGTAATAATTATCATTATTCTCACTGGTGCTGGTTTTAATTGACAGGTTACAATGAGTACAGTGGGATTTGGTGACATATCTGCTATAACATATTTTGGAAGGACTTTTATGATCATATTCATTTCCATTGGCCTGGTAAGTGAAGTGCTTGGTTTCTTGTTGACTGTATAGTTATTATTAAATAAACTGATGCTAAGGTTAGAGGGTGCAAACTCAGTTTCCAGACTTTTTAGAGGATATTCAACCACAAGGTTTTCAATTACAAAAGTAACCAAGTTGGTGATACAACAGGATTTTGCTAGTTGCTTCAAATCTGTACTACTCTGCTCTTGACATCCTCAAACCATGAAAAAATTTTCATTGTTTATTCATGTTTGAAATTTAGTTGGAAGATTTTTGAGAGAAGGAAAGAATGAACAAAGAAAGAATAATTTTTTTTCCTTGAACAAGATCAAATGAAAGATATACAAATGACCTTCTGGCCCTTAAGAGTGACTAGGGAAGCATACAACTTCTTCATGCTTTATCAGTCCTTAATCAAGAATAAAGGAATTGATCCTCAAAGGGGCTCATGGCTGTAAAAGAAATTCTCCTGGTCAACACCTCAGGAAATGGTGGGTGTAAAGGGTGAATAGATGATATGATATTGATAAAATATTTTGTCAAGAACTACAGAACTACAGTATGAATGAATTATAATATTTTTAGTTATAACTAAATGAATGATCTGACCTTTTGATTGTGTTTTTGTGTAGGGTATGTTTGCCACTTACATCCCAGCAATCTTGGAATATTTGGGTAGCCACACAGTTTATCATGGCTCATACAAACTCTCTGAAGGAAGAAAGTAAGGAGGAGGCATTTTAATTTATACTTGAAATGTTAAAGATTAATAGAGTTACCTAGATGTTTTTTTTTCGTCTTGTCACAAGCATCTTGTCACAAGCGTGGGACAAAGAGAAAATTGAGGCCTTATGATGAGGAATTGAACTTCATGGGGACTCAGAATTTTTTATTTATCTCAGTCACGCTTGTGATGAAACAAAAAACATCTTTCTCTATTCTTTACCAAGCTCAAAACTCACCTTCTCTCTTATTCTATTTACAGATAGAGATTAAGTTTTTAAAATATGTTTTCAGATGTCTCTGTAACATTTTGTTGTGCACATCTTCAAACATTCATACTATTATTCTAGTGGGTCAAATAAGCTAGCGGCTGAGAAAGTTTCTTTGTTTTTCAGCATAATTTTATACTTATACATATGAAACATGAAATTTTGCTTTTTTGTCAATGGCTTTGACACTGGATATCTTAAGTTTATTTGCATTTTGCATTTTATTTTTGTGGTGTCTAGTTTCCATCACAATTATTTTACATGATTAGCAAGATTACATGCTAGCTAAATAAATATAATTGGTGATTAATTGACAAATTAACCACAAAAATTGAAATTTTTTTCTTTCCCTTTTATTTGTTCTTAACAGAAGGATTTCTAAGCCATGATGTTTAATTTATAACATTATTCATAATTTCTTTAGATTTAATGTCTTTTCTTTTCCTGATTATTTTAGACATATCATTCTTTGTGGATATATCACAAAGGAAAGTGTAGAAACATTCTTACGGGATTTCCTACATAAAGATCGATCCAATGTTGCTGTAAATGTTGTCATCATGGGAAAGTGAGTATTTTATTTTCAAATTAACAAATAGATTATATGTAGCTGTGTGTCTGTTCAAGAAATCACAGGTGACATCAAAATGTCTCAAAAAATAACAAATTGGAAGATAAGGCACAGCCAAATGTGTCACTGATGTAACATTTTATTAATAGCATAATTTTCATGTTGGAAGTCACCCTCTGATCTGTTGTTTTAATTTTCTTATTTAGCTTTTTGCCAGATGCAGAAATGCAGTCCCTGCTCAAGAAACATTTTGTTCATGTATCGTACTTCAAGGGCACAGTTCTGAGTGCAGAGGACTGCAAAAGAGTTAAGGTCTGTAAATACATTGTCTAAGTCAAAAGTTTTTAAACCTCTGGGCCCAGTTTTTAATTCAAATGTAGATTAGTGCCAATCCACGGTTAAATTTAAATCCAGATTTCTCTACTGTTTTGTTCGGCAAAAGCCTTTTACAGATAATTTTCTCTTTTCTTTTTAGAGCTTACAATAATCTAATTGTAGACAAAAAGAATTGTACTGAGTTTTCTTTTAAAGCTCTCAAATCTGAAATTAGATTTCACATTAACCCTGGGTTAACTTAACCCAACTTTGAACAACCCTGCCCTGGTATGTCTAAATAGACTAGTGAGTAAACAAGATGTGAGGTCAAGTTACATAATTTTTGAACTGTCATTAACTAATACAGAAGGGTTTGCATTTCATTTTAGATGAAAGTAGCTGATTCCTGTATCGTATTGTGTAACAGAGAGTGTGTTAATCCCAGTGAAGAGGATTCTGAGAATATCATGAGGTACATTAATTTTATAATGTGTGAGAGGGGCTAAAAACTTTTGAAAAGACTTAAAACTTTTGTTCACTGAGAATTGGTTCTGTAATCAAAATATTAATTTTTTCCTTTTCTGAAAGAGTGATTCCATTCTAGGTCAGCAAAAATGTTGGATGAAAATTTGTTGAACAGCGTGTGAGAAAATGTTTTAATTATTTCTTTTTTTTTGCGCTGAACTTGATATTCAGAGTTGTAGCTGTGAAGAATTACTACCCAGGAATAAGAGTCATCATACAACTGCTTCAGTATCAGAACAAGGTAGGATTACATTCCTTATGTTGCCCTTTTACACCTTAAAATCAGTATGCATATTCTCCACACTGTTCTCTTTACATTTCCTATAGTGCTTCCAAGGAGAATTTGTCTAACAATCAAGAGCTTCTTGGTTTTGTGTTAATTTCCTTCATATTCATGACCTTTCTTTCGATTCAGGGGTATTATGTTATAAGGAGAAATCAGGTGCTTATCACTTTTTGGGGTTAAAAGGTTATATATCTTGAATGTTAATGATATCAAGTGATGTAAATTTATATTTATCAATTAACAGACTTGTTTTAAGACTTTATAGGATGGAAATAGATTAAATTTTTTTAAACTTATATTTACTTGTGCTAATAAAAGATTCCATACAACGCATGAAAAATGACTTTTGAATGGAAATGATATGAAAATTTGTCTTAGTTGGATATAATCAGTATATTCAAAGAAAGTTATCAAGAATGAAAAAATAAAGAATATTACAATAACCAATTTGATGTGTTTATAGTCGTACCTATTGAATATTCCATCATGGAATCCCAAACGTGGAGATGATGTTGTTTGCATCAGTGAAGTAAGTATACGTTAAACTGAGAATTTTTTTCCTTTTTGCTTTATATGTTTTTTAAAATGTATAATTGAGTAATATTTGTGGGGGAAAAAAAACCTTCAGATGGTAAATTTGTCAAGCTCGGATTGTTCAGATTGTATTTTCCTGATTCTGTGTCTTTTTCTTCAACCAGCTCAAGTTGGGATTTATTGCCCAAAGCTGTTTGTCACCGGGATTTTCAACACTTTTGGCCAATGTTTTTTCAATGCGTTCACATGAAACAGTAAGTTGCTCAAAATTATGAAATATAGGAATCACACAAGCAGGGATGTCCAACTTATATGACAGGCAGCTTGGCCATTTGATCAGGGCATGGGTGAAGTGACTTTCTTACCCTTTTACTCCCAAGATCTCATTTGCAATTCTCCTTACTGTCTGCTATACAATTCTAATGATATCAGTTTGGAGATTTTGGTATTGGATCAACTTATAATCCTCTAATTGTGAGATCATAATTATTGACATAAAGAGCGCTTTAAGGGGTTGTGGTCAATGATGTCTGTAAATTTTACTCAACATGTGAAATTTTAAGATGTATCGGGTAAGCCTAACTTTTAACGTTCAATATGTAATTTCAGTCAGACACTACAGAGTCAGACTCGTGGAAGACCTACTACATTGAAGGAGCAAACCTTGAATTATACACTGAAACATTATCAAGTTCGTTCAAAGGAATGACGTTCCAACAAGTTGCTGAGTAAGTTATTCATCTGGTAAATGTAAATTCGTATTACAATTATTGCCAGCTGTTCGCAATGCATTGGAGAAAGGAAAGTTCTTCTGCAGCTTTCTTTCGCCAAATTTTAATGGCCTGAGCTATCTGCTATTCAGCCGTGGAGAATATTCTCGTCTTATTTTTTTTCCTAAAGCATCTCGGTGGGTTGGAAACTTAAATCCTCGAATCTGGTTGGTTAATTACACACTTATGACCGGTCCACAGATTTTTCCAATACGAACCACGGTCTGGAATCTTTTGCGCGCTATTTGCAGCAAAAAAATTACTTACTGATCTTGGTCAGCGCGTATGGGAAAAAACTGTGTACTTGGTTTTGAGTGGAGCCGTCGGACTTCAGCCTTGGTTCGTATCCAAGAACTGGGGCACAGTGTTTCCCCATACTAACTTCCCGCCCGGTAAATGATATTTATTTATTTTCATGACAGGATTTGTTTTGGTAAGCTTGGCCTCCTGCTCATTGCCATAGAAACTATTAAACCTGATGGAGAAAAAGTGTAAGTATTCACGCAACCTAAAAGAAACTTTTGATTGCGAATTTCCTGATATCTATCATGTTACTAAGTACAACATTCTGCATTAATGATGAGATATTTGTTTTACATAAAAAAAATACATAAGAATTAATGCTGTCGCTCTACGAAACTCCTCAAGGTAATTCACTGTTATTTCTTGGTTTTTTTCCCTCAAGATTCAACATCAATCCTTTGGACAAGACCATTGAACAACGGACACGAGGATACTTCATAGCTGATTCCGCATCTGAAGTCAAGAGGTACATAATTAAATTCTTCTGGTATTTCAAGGGTTAGTGCGTCAAATTACTTGTCCTTGTGCGTGTAGTTAGGCAATAAGAAAATAACACTCGTGCAGTGGTTTACACGCAAATGCGTATATTCGTCTTTTGCAAACACGTATTCTCCACGCGAATACGGTCATTAAGGGAGATAGTACTTCAATCGACAATATAATTCTTAAATGGTTGTAATTTCCACTAATATTGCAGGCGCTGACAATGTATCTTGTTGTAAAATTTAGCTCAAGTTTGTCAAAGTATCCCAAATTAAACCGTAAGGCTCATCTTGCAAGAAAAACGTGTTTCTACGACTAACTAACTTGCTAACTTCATCCTATCTTACTTTCCGAGATATCATGACTTTCTCATTTTCTTGCTGCTAAAGTGACCTTCATAACCAATAATTAATTTTGACCTTTTTCAAGGGCTTTACATTACTGTGTAAATTGTCATGCTGATGTGAAACAACCAGAGCTGATAAAAGAGTGCGACTGCTCCAAAGGTACAAAAATAAACCGGGTTAACATATCATTTTGGCTCGAAGGGCTTAAAATATTCGCCTTGTCCCTACAAACTTTGCCGAATACTTGATCTTGTCTTCCTAGTTTTGATTTATATGGAGTGTGTAAAGGCAAAAATTAATCGAGTAAATATGATTTCTTGTGTCATTGAACTTGTGTGGGATAGTCAAAGGGGCTACCTGTACACCATGGCTTGTCAATCTCGGACAATTTAAACTTAATTTTCCATGGTTGTGATTTGCAATCCACGTCAGTCTTGTCCATTCTTGTGTTTTACCGGTTCCTTTGGCATTTGTTGAATAAGCCGAACCACTATTTCGAAGTTTCCTTTCAGTTACAAAACACATTTCAGTGATTCAAAGGACAACTGACAATGTAGGGATGTACAGGAAGCTCCGATGAGTTATGAAAAGTTGGTTCAGATTTCACTTAGGGGCAGTTATGGTCAAGTATTGTGATTGCTAACTTTCGAAATTATTGATGAAAGCGTAATGACACAGCCACAACTCTATGACCGGTAAGAACCACCAAATTTTAACTTTTCCAAGCAATAGAACAGATAATTGCTCTCCATTTTGTAAGCTAATGCTCATAACTGTATAGCAAAATTAAATCTGTCTCTGTGAAGTGCTGCTTAACTCTGGCTAAACCTAATCACTAGGCGCAGCCTTTTAATTGATCTTCTTGCTGCAATACTAACAATTCATTACTTCTTCCAACTAAAGGAACCCTCACTTTCCGTGGATTAGGCAAAGCCGTTCTCATCACTGCAACTGCTGCGAGTAGTTAGTATCTGTCTTGTCAACCTCATACGTTCTTTCTAACACTAAACACTATTTGATAAATTCCATTCTTAAATGTAAGCTCTAGTGTTCTATACGTGCTTATTTCTTAGACTTTCTTGTTGTTCTATTGTTAAGAAGCCTTTCTCATCTAGATCTTAAAATTCTCAAACAGCTACATTCATGTGTAAAGCTCGCGTTGTCCCTACCCCTAATAGATTCTTCTGGCACGTGACTGTCCTTAAAGGAACAGTGTCACGCAACGGGTGCATGCAAATGTCACTCGAGTTTAGGTTTCCAGGTTTGAGATGAAGTATAAGTTTATGAAGCAAACACACAAAAGTTTCTGCTTCTATGTGGTTTCCTCAAACTTAGGGTTAAGATAGGAGACAGTTCACGGGCTAACATGGTAAAGAAATGTAGCTTGCTCTACACTAAAATTTTCTTTTCGTAGAGGGATCTTTAGTCTTAAGTCCTGTGTGCTGGTGTCATTCTTTCTCCTACAGAAAAAATATCACAAGTTTGTGCATTTGCATAACGCTTTCTCCTTATATTGTGGTGATTTCCATCCTACATCAATCGCCACTTTTTCAGTGACACAAATTTACTTAATTTTCACTTTTTCTCTGCTAAATCACATGTATAACATGTATTGCATTTGATGTGCAGTTTCCATTATAAGGGATACTTTAAAACCAGTATAGCTCTTGGTGTACTTGGTACCTTGTGTATGGGAACATATCGTGTGCCCATCGGATGCGCCCATATTATGTGCAACAATTTGCAAAGTACATCCTATGATGTCATTTTATGCCCCATACATAATGTTCTAACCATTGACCACACATTATCGTCTTATGTGTCACTCCACTTTTCATTACGTTAAAAGTCACCACTCTGATCTGAACTGGTTACACTTTTTTTGGTCAGAACGAACTCCAATCAAATTAAAAATAGGAGTTCATGGAATGGAATACCTTACCATTAATGCATAAATATCTCTCTTAATAAATCATATCAACCTTGTCCCCCTGGGGTTGCTCGGTCAGTTTTGGAGATTAGGGCTGGTGAAGAGAAACTACTTGAAAGCACCGCTGATGGGTTCTCTTTTTGCACTAATGATATTCGGACCCCCCCCCCCCAAAAAAAAAAAAACAACAACAACAACAACAACAACAACAACAAAACAGTTTGATTGGCATTGGTTCAGGTCTTTCAAAACGAAGAAGACAGCACTTGGTTGGTCTTAAGTTTATCCAAAGCATTACCAGACCGGGCGTCGTCTTGGAAAAAACCTAGCGATAAACCTCTGGTCGATTTTAAATAGTGTTTTGCAAACTGCTAGGATCAGTCTTGCCATATGTGGATCTTGTATGAGGCTTAGCTCACCAAGTAGTGGTCTACGGTACCTATCCATTGTTTAAGTTGGGGTAAAAAATCTAAGCTTTCGCCGAAAAACTACATCATTAGAGATTTATCTTAGTAGTGGAGAATGCCTCCGGGAAATCGCAGGGTCTGAGTTTCGAGTCCACGTGGGTGACTCGGATTTTTTTGCTTGTTCCTCGCCAGCGAAAAATGCTGGACGTATTTGTTCACCACTCATAGTTATTCCTAACTACTTTGTGTAGCTAACTGTATTACGATGGCCTCTTAGAAATCATCGTCTTTTCCTCTATGAAGTGCTTCTAACACACTGCGTACTTCGCTCATGTCTATTTTTCTGCATCTGTTGTTGCGTAAACTAAGCTATGCACCCTGTATGGATTAACTTTAACCCTATTAATCTGACCACATGCACCTGCACTTTGGAAACCAGTTTTACGTGCTTCCAGGGAGTCTTGAGATCCTAGTTATTCATTAACTTTGAGTGGTATTTTGTCAGTGCTCCAATATTGGAGATTCTTTCTTGATTTGCACCCTCAGAGTTGACTGAGTTGAGGAAGAATTTTTAAAAAGCAAAGAGGCATTTTATACGTAGTGTGGAACAAGTTGTTAAGAAGGGTTAGAGCCACTTCCAGAGTATATTTACGACAAAAACCAACACTCGGACTCGGACTTTATCGGTTAGTTTGATCATCCGATGAGGTAGTCCTGGAAACGAATATTACGGTGGCTGGAAAAGATTGTTATTGTTGGTGGTGACTAACTGAGATTACCGTTGACTACTGTTGATCCATGTGTATGACATGACTTGTGACATTCCTTGATTTGTTATTGGATGAATGGACAGACGCATTCGAAACGTTGAGAAATATGTTTTGTTTTTCACGGTGAATTCCTCTGATTTTGTTTATTTAAGAAAATGAGACAGATGTTCACTTAACTGGTGTAGTCAACCATGCTGTTGATCATGACACAGCCTATTTGTGTTTTGCACCAGAAGGCAAACAAAGAAATGGCAAACCACCAGGCAAGTTTGACGTGAGATTTTGGTAATTAACTCATTCCTTTTAATGGCAGTAAGAATGTTTTCTGTGCATATAAATTTCACGAGTGATAGCGCCGGCTCATGGATAAGAAAGAAAACAAAACAAAACAAAAACCTAGCAGCTTTTTACCTCGTGTTGCTGGATCTCACCGAAAAGGTAAATGATCACTCGGAAACGAATGTGGTGATCCATGATCTCTTCTCCATAAGCTTGTTTGTCTAATATGAATTCTGTAGCATTTTTCAGCGAGGAAAACTAGAGTAAAAGTCATTTTAGACAAATGACCCAAGAACCGATTGTTTTAAGCCAAGATTGGCCCTTGCAAAATTCTGGCTTGACAGCCGCTAGCCTGGTTAGTAATAAGACTGGTTATTTTTGTTTTATTTGTTCGTTTTTCTGTTAATCAACGAAGAGGTGTTGTGCTAAGTGAATCATTGAGGTTATGAAGGAAGAAAAACTACTCTTAAAATGAGAAAAGGCTATCAGATAGAAACCAAATTAATCTTTGAAGGATTCTAAAGTATCGATCTCTTTGAATTAAAATAAAGAAATTATGAAGGCTGGGTGTTATGAGTGTAATGCTGCATTGTAATGCCAACAATTCATTTGATTTTTCGATTCTTAACTTTTTTCTAACTGTGTATAGTGCCTTTACATTCGTGAAGTATTTTATGCACTTGCAATAAAATAACAAAATAGAAACATGTGTCACCTGCACATTTAAAACCGCTAATAAGTCATGATAACAACACGAATATGTTTTCAAAATGGCATGACGTAGGAATGGGGGGAGTAAGGTTAAGTTAAGTAAATGTTAGATATTTCCTCGACGTATGTCCAGATGTTTTTTTAAAATTTTTATGCGTGTCGATTAGATAAGTTAGTTCGTAGAAAAGACTTTAAAATAACTGATTTGGTCCAAGAAACTGCCTAGTCTATCCATGGGAGAAACCGAGTTCGAGGTTACAGATTGACATATTTAGATTGGACGAATTTTGTGTGTACAATTTATCGACGGTTGAGTTAGAGCGATTTTTCATTAAGTGTCGAAAGTAGTTCTACTTCGATTTGTGATTGGTCCTGAAAACTCGCGCCACTCATCCAATCAGATGCAAAACTAAAACCAATCACGACTTGGTCGCCTGCGTCTTCAAGCGTTTTCCCGCGCTCAGGGCAGTTTTTCGGTTTGGACCTCGAGTTCTGATTTGCTGTTTAAGGTATTATTTTCTTCTGATTGGCCATTTTGGTAACTTTAGTTTTCACGACACTCAATCGAAAAGTGCTGTAAGAGATCAGATTTGGCCGATTGCATCGTAACCGCTTAACACACGCTAGGGGAGGGAAAGTGGCGCTTAGTGATCAGAGGGGAAGAGAAGTCGACTTAATGGAGAGATTACGGGCAACTTCAATCTCGTAGTCATCTGGTTGGAAATTGTTCTTCAGAAATTGCAAATAACGGAGCAATAAGCTAATAAATATAGACGCGAATGAATACGGTTTTGATTGTATGCAAGTCGGGGAATATGTCTTAAACTTGTTGCTGCTGAATAACGTCGAAGCAAGACAGTATAATTCCCCCTTCCTCCCATCCCCTGCCCTCTCCTATCAGGTTAGAACTCTTACATTTAGGCAGGTTAAGGTCACGTGATTTTAGGGAACTTGGACTAATTTCTTCTCAAGGTTTACAAGGAAAGAAATCACAGTAAGAGGGAAAATACTTAAGCAAATCTGAAAACCACAAGGTTAAATGTTTGCTGTATTTACGTAGATATCCGATGTGCTGTAGCCGCTACTAAGAATAAAAATTCAGCGTTCTGTAAGTTCTTGTAAATGGTTGTTTAAAAGGTCTTTGGTCATTTTGGTGACGTCACAGTCCATTTTCACTTCAGCAAACACTTCTCCAGTCCATTGCAATCACTGACAGTTGCATCATCATATATGACGGTCAAGGTGTCACTTCTTCGAGCTGTTATCACCGTCCATGTCGCATATCGCCACAAATTCACATTGGCAGAATTTCATTGAAAAAAATTTGAGGCCTTTTCTTGCGTCTCTCTCTAATTTTGATTCTTAGATCGACGAAACAACAAACCTCATGGCGGTTCAAGAAATCTGCTATTTGTGGAAGCTGTGTGGAGTTCAAAAAATGCATCTGTTAGTGACCATTGTATAGAAGTGGAAGAGTGTAAGAAAGCAGAAATTTTCTCTCCGTGCGAGCGCTCGTCGGACCAGAATTTTCTGTACAGATACAAGCCTGCCATAGACATTTTTAAAGGGCGGAAATTTATCTGTTCGTAAGAATAATTTATGCAAACTTAGCCACCCACTTTCGCGCTCGTTGTACCTTGAGACCTCTTACTTTGGTTTAAACAGGCCTCGATTTTTTTGGTTTATTTTGTTGTCTTTCGGACTAGATTAACTTGGGAAATTTAATAGGATATTGTAAGTCTGTAGAGGGTCTCCTTTTTTTTCTTTCCTCTTTGTGATTTTCACTGCTATACATGCAATCATCCTGTGACTAGTTGTCTCTGGAATTTTTCGCGTGTTTCGTTTCATCTAATAAGAACTCATACTTCCAACACACTAACAGTGTGCTCCTTTGAAAAATCATTGCCATAGTTGATTTGTACACCAAAGCTGGGTAGTTCTGTCTTCGGAAGCAATTTGCGTTTTTATATGTTGTGTAATTAATATTTCCTTGAGAAAAAGGTTCGAAGTCGTCGTAGTCCTTGAAAGGGTAATAGGAGGGTTAGAAACTGCTGTGAACTAAATGGAGGCGTTCTTTTGTCTCCTGTAGCATTCGATTTGTAATTTATATGAAATTATATTTTTGTTAGTTGAAATACATTTAAGCCAAGATAGCTTGTAACGTTAGATTTTACTAAGCAATTTCACCAATATCAAGCGAAAATATCGCAATAATGGAAATAACACTTGATGTTTCTTTTCGTGTCCTCAGTTAAAGCGGTCGACCCGAGACTGTCTTTTAGTTTAACAAGCAAACAAGGTGGAGAGGCAAGGCAGGGCACCTACAAAGTTCTACACAAGCTTAAAGCGTAAGTAGGTTCTGGAAAAGTACGCTAGGATTGCTTGGGTTTAGCCTTACATCGCCTTCTCATTGGTCTAGAAAACTCACACGACTCTATCTCAACCAATCAGATGGAAATTTAAAACAACCGCGACTTGTTCACTCGCGTTTTCCCGCTCTTTTAGCAGGCTGTGTCTTCAAAATTTCGTCCCATAGCTAAGTGATTTCCATGGTCAAAAGATATCTCTGTGAGTCAGTTTTGCGCTCGGGGGTCGCCTTTGCAAAGGAAGATGGTGTTTGTAAGTGGAATCCCAAGAAAAGGGTTTTGCTTACATACTGCTTTAACTTCTGTTTTCAGTTTAAAAGAGCAACAAGCAAATGATGGTGAAAAGAAGCCTTGTTTTGACATCTCAGGGACGTTTTATTGGTGCCAGCCGACGCGATTTGAGAATGTTTTGCTGGTATGTTGGAAAAAATAACCCGAAAATTAAACTTTGATAAAGGAAAGGGGAGAGGTGGGGGTGTGTTATGTCCCCCTCTTTCTAAACCTCTTTCACTCCCAAGATATAAGTATAAATTCTCATCTTTTTCTGCCTTCCATTTCCTGTAATTTTAGATCTAAGAATTTGGGGTTGGACTGAAAATAAGCCCCTAAGGCGGTTCATTTTTCTTTCATTTCCTGTCTACTTGAAAATGTAATCATATCACTCTCAAGGGTGACAGTGTTAAGCAGGTAATTTAGTATTAACAACGCTAAAGCTCTCTAAAGCTTTAAAGGTCTCCTTTTTCCTCAGGACTCTCCACGTACTCTGAAACTCAGGTTTGTTTAGTCCCAAGCCAGTGTTTTGCTTGGAGATCAGAGTTAAAACAGATCCCACACTCGTTAACCCTTTTAACGCCCAGAACTTATCAACATGTAACTTCTCCCTATAATATCTATACATTATCCAACAAACAGGTGATGAGAGTACTTAAACTTATCAGGTAGAAGTTGTTACCTACAACTAATACCAAATTCTTCTATCGAATTTACAAGGAAATGTGTCGCAGCTAGAGGGGAGAATTATCAATCAGATCTTGGGAGGCCCTCAGGGAGGTGCTTCTTGCAGTTACAGTATTGTAGCTTTTTTTCTTCTTCTACAGACTCGAGAGGATGCTGTGAATATCGTTTTCTCGCACCATATACTTGTCTGCGTTTTCAACGAGGAAGACGCCCCGCTTCTGGGGTTGAGACCATTGGTAAGTTAAGCAGTTTTGCTTGGTTTGTGTGGTGTTCTTGGTTGAGACACTTTTGTCTTACACGGTGTCTCTTCGCCCGGGATATAATTGGGTACCGGGAACGTGTTAGTAAAGCTTTTGAGTCGGAAAGGAGGGACCAGGAATGGACTTCCATCCCGTCCAAGGGGAGTAGCAATACTCCTCGTCGCTTCATCGTCAAGACACCGGAGAATGCACGGGCGTGCACGTTTCTCGTGAAATTTGAGATCTAATGTTTTATTGACTTTTCACTTTACCTCCTAGGTCATACCTTTAAGAGCTAGCAATCTGCTGCAATCTGAACTCAAGAAAATTGTCTTTCTTGGAAACAAGGAGTACATGGCGAGAGAGGTATGGTGCAATGAGACAGCTGCCTTTGATGAGGGTGGTGCATTGAGCGTGATAAGTGTAATGTCAATCGTTCAGAGCAATTTACAACGGAGTGTTGCAAGTAAGCGGGATTCTGTCGGTTCTGATGAACTACGCACGTTGATTGATCTTACAATTTCTCGCCACCATTGTGCAATCAGATACAAAACAAAAACCACGGTGACTCAACAAATGCTTTTTTGTCGACTTATCAAATGTGTACTTTATGATGTGTATACTTTGTAGTCAATCGTCCAAACTTACGCTGCAGATTACGACAATTCCAACCGAGCCCCTTGCACGAGTGAAAAGAAATAAGCCCAAAGGAAATTAGGTCCTTGTAGCTTACTCATGTAGCATCTTTAAATGTTTTGTTTTATAATTTCAGTGGCATCAGTTGTGCAATTTTGAGGATGTTTTCGTTCTTCCGGTGAGTAGGAATGTCACACATACACCCTTATTAACCGTCATCAACTCTTCTGACACTCATCATCAAGTGAGAAGGAGAACAGGCGTCCGTTTCTCAAGTGATTCGGAAAGTTCTCTGGCCCTGAGACCATTCCGTAGCGTACTCCTTTGCTATGAACCTCCCGGAGTATCTGGAAGCGCACGAAAATTTTGGGTTCGAGAAAATCAGTTGGATTGGGCCTCGAAGAGTTTTCGGGTCTTTTTAGAAACGCTAGCCATGTCTCTTAGAACTGTGCTGTCTTACTTAAACAAAGAAAGATAGCATGGATTCCCTTCGTGTCGAGGTTCGCGTATCCCGAACTTTTTGTTATGTCGTATGTAGGAAGCACGTCCCACGTGACTGACATGTGACAATACGACGCCTACACTGCATGCTACCCTGGAATATATAGGTACCTGTGAATTTACTCGGAAGCGTGATTGTTACGGTCTAATATTCGATCCAATACAGGAAGCAATACTTTACTTTCCTTAATGCCTCGGAAACCTGGATATGCAGCTGCGGTAATGAATCTCAAGGCTCGTTACAGACTTACTTCTCTTCAAAGTTAGTTTACAGCTATAAATTTCTGTACCTTGTATTTCAGGGCTCTCCATTTTGCCGAGCGGATCTGCGGGCTGTCAATGCAAACTTGGCGGACATGGTCGTTTTCTTGTCGCCTTCTACGGCTAGAAAAACCGACGACCCGAAGCTGGCCGATAAGGAATCAATTTTAGCGTCGTTGAATCTGAAAGCCATGTCATTTGACGACGCGGTTGGAATGCTAAGCGAGAGTACAAGGAATGCTTTTGCGGGTCCAGAGTTTCACGAGGCGCCGCAAGTGGAGAGAAGAGGCTCAGCTTATGGATGCAATGTCCCAATAATTACAGAAGTTGGTAGGTGCCTTGTTTATTATATGGGAATAGCTTTAGTCGCCTTACCCAGTTTCCCTGGTGGGGGTGCCATTCTGATAGAGAACGGGATGCAGACACTAGCAGGGCATAAGGAAGTATAAATAGTTGGAGGCTCCGCTCAGGCATGTGATTGGGTACCGGCAAACTATAGAAAAACTTAACAAATTGCTTTGGAGTAATCTGCGATGATCTAGTGTACCGCGATAGAGATAGAATGAGTCCATACTTTACCGAACTGGCAAGAGGCGCTTATTAAATTTGTAGACTTGTCGTTACTAATCCTTCTCTTTTTAGTTTGTTGTTTTCCTTTTACATCTAAGAGCGAGGCATTTTAGAAGGTGAAACTTTCCAACACTTTTGCTTTGGAATGTGGCGCTTTTTCTTCCTTGCTGAAACCATCACCAATTTAGCCTTTCTGTGTTGTGGTAGACTTTATCTTGCTCTTAAAGTTCAACTCGAAAAAGCTGTAACATTATGTAGATGGTGTCAGGCTTCGTTAGCTGGTGATATGGTTAAAGCACGAGAAAGTCCTTGAGTAAAATGCGTCAAGATGTAACACCTGTCTTATACTTGCACGACATTTTCAGCTTTTGACCAGAGTGTGCAGTACCTAGACATTGATGACGAAGACGATGATGACCTTGAACTCTACCTCACCCAGCCGTTCGCTTGTGGTACAGCTTTTACTGTCTCCATGCTGGATTCGTTGATGAGCGCGGTGAGTAGCTGAGAAGAGAATTAAAAATGTTCACGCGCAGTTAACTAAATGATAGCTGCGAAGATTAGAACTGTCGTAAGATAAGCGATTTTGTGGAAGAATATAACTGCCCGATGAGAATTTGAACAGATTATCTGCCATGAAGGGGACTTACCGTGGAGGGGTGGGGGAAGTATTGTGGGGTTCTGGGAGTTCAGTCGTCTCACAAGGACACAAAATAACCATGGCTTTTCATTTTCGTCAGTAGTCACGAGGTAAAGCATTATGGGCCGGTAATTTGCACGAGGTCTAACCCAAACCACGGTTTTACGCGACTAGTGGGCATTAGGCTTTCTCTATAAGAGGGTTGATTTAATTTAATACATTTCCTTCCAATGTCAGCTTTATGCCCTTAAAAGGTTCATCTAAAGTGAAGATCGTTTGGAACGCGGTTTTATTAAACAACTGCTAACTTTTGTTTAAATGGTCGGCCCAATGTTTTAGGGATTCGAGTTGGCTTCTGTCAGGAATTATCGAACAGTCTTTCTGTAAAAAATCGCAGTTCCCGGGGGGCGCTAATGGCGGATAACAGAGTAACGAAGTAAAAATCCCTCCTTGCTCTTCTTTTGTAATTCCAGGAATATTCCCTTCTGATCAGCCTCTCTCATTCGTGAACCTTTCTCCGTGACCTTTCCTCTTAGTTGTAGCAAAGAGAATGTTGATTCCAATCACTTACTTTTGTCACAGAGCTACTTCAACCCAGACGTGCTAACGCTCGTGCGGAATCTGGTAACCGGTGGCGTGAACCAGTTTCTAGAGGAACATATCGCTGAAGGAGACGAGCTAAAAGGAGGCCTGGACGCTACACAGACAGCAGACACCAGGAGCCGGTGTAAAATTGTGCAGATATCGCTGTTTGATGGTCCACTGGCGCAGTACGGAGTAAGTCTTCTTCAGTTCATCGCTGTCCCTTGGTTGGCTTGAGTGGCAGAGCGTAATACTGCTTTTTTGGATCCTGGGTTCGAGCCCCAAACTGAAGTTATACTCTTGTAGTATGATCCGCGGACGCTCCTTGTCGCGCGTTTGGTTAGCATTTCCTCGCTTAATGAGTTAAGCGGCTGTGGATGACCTAAAGATCTATTGGAAATAGCTTGTGTTATGGCCTTCATTCCTGGATTAATTTGTGTGTAATCATTTCTTTTTTCTCTACAGGATGGTGGCAAGTTTGGCGACATGTTTTTGCACGCCTTGCAGTCCTCGTCTATGATCTGCTTGGGTCTCTACCGCTTCCGTGACAGTAACAAAATCAACATTGGAATTCCGTCTGCCAAACGGTACGTGATTTGCTCGCCGCCATACAACTTTGTACTTCAGCAAACAGACCTGGTGTTTGTGCTGGCACACTCAGATCCACAGCTTGAAAAATTCAAATAGTGACGTTTTAACAAGTTTATTGGTTTTATACGAGAAAGATCTCACTGCATATCCCACTACCATTGCGTGACAACGTAGGATGAAATTTTAAGTCACGCAATTGTCAGGTGTCTGTCGTAGCAGAGTTTCGATGATATTTCGGTCAAGAGAAATGTGCACGCAATTTGGTGATAATATAAGCACATAAACTTGAAGTATGAGGATAACATACTTTCATTCAAGTTTTGTTTAACTATTTTGGGTAAGTCACACCAAATTTAAAGTCCCAATGGAAACAAGACTTGAATGAAAATCGGTAAAGGGGCACTTTTATCTCCAAGTTAGGGCTTTGATATGAGTTAAAAAACGCACGCGAATAGAATTTTTAAGAGTCATTAGTAATTGACACAAAACAGATTGAATTAGGTTGACCTTGGTAATTAATTGTATACTTAATGCACTACAGGTTAACTTAATCATAACAACCACGATCTACGAAATGTACGAATATGCGTGGGTAGAAATTAAGCTTGGAGCTTGGGGATGAAAGGGGTAATTCCAACCTCCCTTCCCACAACTGGTCAAGATGTAATTTCTCCCTTCAGTGTATTGAGTGCATTGGTAATAAGAATATTGCAAATTGTAAAATTATCTTGTTACAGTTGGATTTTGCGAAAATTCACGGAAAACGTTTTACATGTAGAAGTTTGCTTTTAGATTTGAGAAAGTATTACCGTTGGTACGAGAAAAGTTTATATATTTAATTTCTTATTTATTTTCAAGTTTTCATATTTTTGGTTTAATTGTTTGGTAAGGTATATATTTCTTCATATTCAATTGTTTATTGGAAAAAAAGTAATTCAGTACCGCATGCTTACGTTCAAAACGCTGTCGATGATAAGGGCCCAATGAGAGCCTGATATTAGTGTTTTCGTTTAGTTCTTACGTACAGATAAAATAAAGTAAGTTCATAGAGTGCAGTCATATAGCGTCGTGTAGCGATTTTCGATGGAGAGTTGTAAAATCAAATCCAAATTAATGAGAGGAAATGGTGATCGTAGTGGGTAGTCAGAACAAACGAAAATAGCAGAGAGAGTTATTGAGAAGTCAAAATGAAAAAGAAAAAAAACTGTAACAACAACAAAACAACAACAAAAAACAGTTAGGTCCACAAAGCACGAGAAAACGCGAGTGGATAAGTCCTGGTTGGTTTTAATTTTAAATATTATTGGCTGAGAGTCTAGTGCATGTTTTCCTGATCAATTACAGGGACGCTCTGTTAAAACTGAAAATGAAAACGGTTCAATGTAGGACGATTTTTGCAACTCGGTTGAAAATTACTTCAGCAGCCATTTTGTTTTATATACACTATAAACAGTCTGCCATCCACGCACTTGTCAGAGTTGAACTGTCAATGCATTTGCTCTCGTTTGTTTCAAGAAACAAGTATGACCGCTGGTGATGCTAATGAATGTACTCTTTTGAACGGATAGGAAGTCTTAATTGTCCTGAATCTTTTGAAAGTGTTTAGTGTGTCGAGATCGGCCGAAAATTTAGGAGCAAGACTGATATCACATCGAATTTTCTTCTGGCTCACTTTTTTTAATTAATTACTTAATATTTCACAAAGGAAGTCCAATAAGTAAGTAGATTAAAAATTCTAAACCACTATTTCAGTTGAGGGAAAATTTTGTATAAAACATCGGAAATATTTGTAATGTTACAGCTGCTGATCGGCTGTTTATTTAATAAGAGATTTTTTTAGCTGATACTAAGTATCTGGTAACTTTTATGTCAATTCACTCTGCAAGAGGTTTTAAATAAATCATAACAGTTTTAAAGTAAATTCTGGTCTGTTCTTTAGTAATAGTTGGTAAATGTAATTCAATCGTCAGTTGGTTGGTTAGTCGATTAGTCAGTCAGTTTATCAGTCAAGTAATGAAGAGGGTTAGTTTCTAAAGAAACTGTGGCGCTGCGTCGGTGGGAGAGTATAACAGGTAATTTAGTGTTAACAACTGAGTTAAAAACGTGGATTGACCACCGTAAAGAGTTGAAAGGCTGACGTTTCGAGCGTTAACCCTTCGTCTTTACGGTGGCCAATTTACGTTTTCAACTCAGTTGTTAACACTAAATTACCTCTCAGTCAATTAGTCATTCAGTTAGTCAGTTAGTCACTCAAAAAGTCAATCAGTCACTCAGTCACTCACTCAATCTATAAGTACGATCAGTCAAATTCGATTTTTATTTATCACTGGACGTCGTGCTAAGATCAGCATTGTTTCAACACTGAAAGATTCTCTAGTAAAAGTAAAGGGTTCATTTACTTGCTTACTTACTTGTCATTCAACAGTCATTCAGTCAGATGGTCAGCCGATCAGGCAGTCATTCATTCAGTCAGTCAATTAATCAGTCAGTCTATCAATCAGTCAGTTAGTCAGCTGGTCAGTCAGTCGATCAGTCAGTCAGGCGATCAGTCAACCAGTCTGCTTTTTTCCTCTTAAACTTACGTGCACTTCTGCACGGGTGACTGTGGAAGCTAACTGGCTGTCCTCGGAGGAAGACAGTCGGAAGTTCCACACAAAACTACCGCTTGGAGGCGAAACTTCTTTCCAAGTCATAATCGTCCACAAACCCTTGGTTCTGGTAAGTAAAGGGTCCCTCAGTGATACCATAATTGCTGGTCTTTTGCTTTCCAGGGTAATGGAGCGTAAGCAAATCCTCCTCTCCTCTCTTCACATCAAACAAAAATCTCTTTAGGAGCCGTCCAAAGGGCCCAAGCATCTTGCCATACTTAACCAAGATAAACGCGATGAGTATTTCTGCGAGTAGAGCAAGCACTGAGAATGCCATGACGGTAAGCACAACCCAGAAAAGACTGGAAAAATGGATTGGAAAAAACGGTCGATGCTTGATTTCGCTACAAGTGCTCTTGGGAAACCATCGATCCTCGATCGATTTCACTGACCCGTTTTCTTGATGTTTAAGGACGGAAAGAGAAACATCTTTCACCCAGGGGGAGTCCTTTGGTAGCGCGAAACCGTATCCTGATTTAAAGGTGTGATCTTTTATTAAACTGAACGTACAGTTCCTGTCGGAGTGCACGATTTTTCTCAGAGTTAGATAATCTCCAACTAACCCTTGAATGACGCTGAAAGGAAATTAATTATTCATACGATGAGCTGAATTTTGCACGCATTTTGATTGAAGTAGGTGATGAAACTATTGAATGAAAAGTATATTATAAAAGAAAGAAAGAGAGAAACTATTGTCTTTATATTTGCAACAAAAAAATAATTAAAATATATGAAAATCTAACTGAAATAGATCTAGGTAAAATGATGTGATACATAAACAATATTCATGAAGCACGTATCGATAATTGGTGAAAGCGCACGAAACACCAATTTAATCGTCGCATCTCTCAATCAGAAACTCGAAAATTGGACTATTAAGAGATGGTTTGAAAGGAAACAATGTCACGAATGATGGGATATCAAGAATATATGACTACTTGGATGGACTATTACTGGTAAAAATTGTTGAAACCCAAATCTTATACCAGTATTTTCTGGTTCTAGAAATTTTCTCACCCTTCGAAATCTAAGATATGTTTGATAAGAAGTAGATTCTTACCCATTTCTCATCAGTGTTACTCCATAATCTAGGCTTTTCAATGTGTTCTTTTGCAGATTTACCTCATAAATTTTACGGAATGATGGGTTAACGTGATGTCTGAAATAGTCTTCTTCATTGGAACCTTTCACCGCACCAACCATAAACGTGACGGGTTCTGAGATAAGCTAAATTCAGAGGTAAGCAAATGTAAATGATATGTCGGATTTGTTGGGACCAAACCAATACTAGAGAGTGGTTTAGTTAATTTTCTTTCGAGCTGAGTGGCCCAAATTAAATCCGCTGGGGAAGTTGAAGAGCGCCCAACTGCCGTGGGAGAGATCGAAGTTTCAAGTCCCGGACCAGATCAACACTGAGGGTCTTAAAATAACTGAAGAGAATGTGCTGTCTTCGCTGTGACATCTGCAAATGGCTGTTAATAAATTCAGTGATAAAGTAATGTAGTCAGTCGGTGGCAAGGATGGAGGGACTGACTCTTTGTTACTCGTTCGG
Organism: Pocillopora verrucosa; assembly: GCF_036669915.1. Taxonomy (NCBI): domain Eukaryota; kingdom Metazoa; phylum Cnidaria; class Anthozoa; order Scleractinia; family Pocilloporidae; genus Pocillopora; species Pocillopora verrucosa. The sequence continues at coordinate 3,386,610 of NC_089316.1, read as the reverse complement.
TCGATCAGTCTGTCAGCCAGGCAGCCACTCAAATTAATGACTTTGGCTGTCCGTATCTTACCAATCAGTCATTCAGTGAGTCATGATATTGTCTATTAAAAAGGTCGCAGTTGTAAAATCTCACCCTAGGATCATCAATCCCACTTATTGGAAGATCAACCTTCTCTTTCACAAGGAATGCTGTCAGGTTAGCACAGTACGAGTTGATCAGGATAAGAGCGAGAAAGGAGTACACACAAGACACCAGCCTCGAACTGGTACTTCGCGGAGTTCTCTGGGGTCCAATGTCTTTTCCAAATGTCACGCCACCCACGTAACTGATGGAATCTTGTGAGAAAGCAAGTGAAAAACAAATTCTGAATATTTTGGCTAATATGCAGTCCTTGCCGATTATTCTCTGTATTGGAAAATGGGTTTTTTGGTTAAGGCTAACTTTTAACGATATGAATAAGGTCTTTGAAAAATGTCTTAAAGGCTGCTTGACAGATGTTTGGGTACTAAGGTTGTATCATTAGCTCATTTAAAGACCTGGGATAGGTACAGAACCAATTAGAAGTGGTACCGTTGCCCTTGCAAGAATAAAGCTTAGAGAGGCTCTAATCATGCCAATTAAACTTAATAAGGAGACTTGAGTCTACTATATTGCCAATTTATAAAGCGTACCTAGTAATGTGAATCCTTCCTCGTCACTCTCCTTAAGTATGTATCGATAACCCAGGGGACTTTTCCTGTCCAACCACCATACCACAATGAAAACAATACAGGCAGTTGCCATCAGAGTCAGCCATAGACATGTGTGAAACGGCTTCAGCCAATGGTTTTGATTGACTTCTGAAAAACGTTAACCAAAAACTCATCTTTGACTTCATGCTATTTCAGGATGGAGACCATCCGAGGAAATCGATCAAAAAGTGGACTTGAACGTTGTGGTAGAATTGGCGGAATGAACGAAGAATGTTGCAATCCAACGTGTAAGAGAATTCATCTTACTACCTTATCTGATTCTGGTTTTCAAACGCATGTGCATTATCTGAAAGCACTTTTGACTAAATAGAGTCAGAAAATTTCGAGATACTAGCGAGCCTCTTTCCGATCTTTTTACCGACGAATTATGAAAATGATATAAAAAATGAATGGCTAAAAAACCACAATTTTGTACCTTCTCGTGGATTCTTGTTCACTAGGATACCAAGCTCCAGGAGAAGTGTGGGATGAGCAAAACTGATCACCTCTGCTCGACGTTTATTCATGCCCATTTCCAATGACAGGGTCGCCTTCCCAGTGATCAACTCCTCAACAATTCCATTCCAAGAACCGTCACTGTCATTCACTATTCCAAACTGTCCATCGGGAGCAAAATAGATGTCTGCATCAAAATTAAGATCTTGTTGCAGAAGCGATAAAAAATCTATTGAGATTCCGAAACAACAAAATTTGTTTGGTGTAGAATCTGCCAGATAGTCCCCCTGGCTGTACTCATAACAGGGAACGAACCTTCCAAGACACTCCTCGGTCTCTGAAGGGTCATCTTTGTAGACAAATGGTGGGTACTCGTTCACAGCCACGTGAACAACGGGCCTTGGTGGCTCAGAAATGGGTTCTATTGGTTTCCCGTTTGGAGCTATGAATCTCTCCATGGCCAGGCCAGTGGCTGTTCCCATTCCTGTCCGAGACCACTTCTTTGTGCCAGTTATATCCTTTTTCAAATTCCAAATTGTAAAGGCTGTTGCATTTTCGTTGGATTCCTGTTCATCGTAGAGATTGCTTGCACCCAAAACCGCACTCTGAGCCAGGTGTCTAACCAAGGAAATTAAAAAACATAATTAAGCGTCAATTTGCGGTGAGAAACAGCGCAACGCTTGTCAATTCCGTGTCGTAAGACAAAGTTAAGAAAATAAGGAAATTTGTCAACGATTCATTCACAATATGCGCCCATCTTTTCCATCCCTAATCATTCTGGTTTCCTTTGGGTTTATTTTTTCTAAGTTTGTGCTTCTCTATCTTACCACGCTAATATACAGTACCACAATTTCTTTAGAAACTTGCCCTCTTTATTCCTTGAGGACAGATTGAAAATTTTACATGATTAGATGATAAAGATAATTTTTAATTTCCTAACTAAAAACAGGTTTGATTCTAGAATAGTTTTCTAAACAATGAAGATAAATACCTTCTGGCAACACGTCTTACTGTCTCGCGCTTGCTGTCTTTCATGCAGTTCTCCAGGTTTGAATTTTGGATACATTTTGTGACACTTTCCTCAAAGGAAAGTTGAAACAGCGACATAGCTTCTCGAAGAACATTATCATAAATAATGACGTCACGATATTTCCCAGGACTTTTAAGCGTTACTTTCAGCATTCCTGGAGTAATCACCTGAGGACCCGTTGTCAAATGGCTGGTCATCTCTGTAATAACCCAAACAGTCGTCCTCTGCTTGTCGTCCGCTCCCGTTGCAATTATCTCAAACAACTGCGCATGGTCATGGTGGCTCAGCCTGCTGTGCATAATCACAGCGTCGCTTGCTTTTGAGATTACTTCTCGAAGGTCAGATTTTGTGCGATTTGTAACCGTGTCATCAATCAACCAGAGTGTTTTAATTATTTTCCATTTCGCCTTAGCAGCGTAGTAAAGCATACCATCAGCAAATATTTTTCCCTCGTAATCGGCGGAAAACACAAAACAAAGAGTTCGCCATCGTTGTTTCATAATTATTTTTTGAACTGAGGCAACATAACCGGAGATCGAAGGGAAGGCATCTTTGGTAAAATCACCAGGATTCTCCTAAAAGAAAAGGAAATATGACAGGAATAAATTCAAAGGAAAAGTAACCTAAAGGAGCCCTAAATTGTGAGTGCTTTTGCGACACAAAGAGTTCCTTCAGCGTCAAGATCGATCAAATGGAGTCTCACCATCAAATTTGGGAGGCCTGATTTCGAAAATCTGTTTCAATTCTTCATAAATATCATAAATAACATAAATTTCTCCTCAACTCGGTAATTTTAAAACTTCTTCATCAAATTTGTTTTGCATTCATCACAAAAGAACATTAAAAATTCATGAACTCAAACATAGATGGTTACATTTGGCTCGATTTGGGCAAAGTTAGACACAGACTGGCAAGATTTAGATTTAAAAAACGTTATTTCTTGCTTGCTCTCATGTATTCCTTAATTTCATGGACGACATTTTATATTTGTACCTGAGTTAAGAGAACTTCTTGATCCTGAAAAAGACCAAATGTTGGGATGCCTGATATTTCCAAGAGTGAAGAGAAAGCAATCGATTCTTTGGTGACCTCATGAAAAATTGCCCCATCCAATAAATCATCAAGATTTTGCAGGAAATGTAGTGTGCCTAGGACTCCCACTTTTCTGCGTTTAACTTGGGATGCATTGGTCTGCAACCATGTTAAGTTTATCACTTTAGATGTTTGTGGGAAACTATCCAGTTGAAACATATGACGCGCTTTCTCAACGATGCTTTCATTAGGAAGAGCATTGTGAAAAATCAGAATAGTAACATTGTAGCTCGCTTGTGAAAGACCAAACACCAGAAAAGAAAATAGGAATGGTGTAAGTTTGAACTTAAAGGGAAACATCGAAAAATATAGCTACTTCACTGCAAACAATTGTCAATCTTGAAAGTCATGGATACGTCTGATTTCACAAAAGACCTTCCAATCTATTATCAATAAGCTATAGTATTGTATTCGTCTGAGAGATCACCGCGTGAGTCCATAGAACAATACTCACGGCCACTGCGAATAAAACTTTTAGTTCAAGGATGCTTTTCAATTGTCCGGAAACCACTCGAATTAGAAACCATCGCTTTTTTTCCTACCGTCCCAGATTCTAAAAAAAAATTGTCCAACCCCCAAAAAAGTAAACTATTTGAGAAGTTAAACAAGAAGTTAAATTCCATATAAAGGTTGTGTTTGTTCATCATGGTAAAGTACAATAATACTAAAGTATATAATATGAAGACTAGCAGTACGCAGTCAAAACGTCGCGATTTACATCATAAGTGACCACATCGTGAGACAAACGATAATTCTTTATTATTAAGAAGTTAAATTCATGCAAATTTTGTACGAACAGGGTAACCGAGCTGATTGGAAAATAGACCAGATATCCTATGGTCTAAAAAAACCAGAAAGAGGCCTGGAATGCAGATCCAAGACAACTCATGAACAGTCTAATTCTCTGAGTATGTTATCCTGCATTATTCTGGTGTAATATTTCCATTGCCATGGATATTTAAGCCTGATTTTTATTCGACGAGACCAGCGGTTGAATACCCGTGGTTGCAGACCAGCGATTGGAGATTTAATTTTCAACCCATCCTTTCAAAATAGTAGTCATTTAATGTTATTACCGAGTTGATAACGTAAAGTAGCCACCATAAAGAGTTTAAAAGCTGACATTTCCAGCGTTAACTCTTCGTCTGACGGTGGGCTAACGCTCGAAACGTCAGCTATCAACTCATTTGATAATACTAAATTACCCTGTTATACTCTCCCACCGACGCAGCTCCACAGTTTTTTCTTTCACAACAGTAGTTTTCATATTGCTTGAACAATTAACTAACCAAATAACTGATTACGTTTTTAATAGTTTGCATATTTCATCTTAAGTCACTAACAAGTCACTGAGGCATTTTTCAAATCTCCTTGAACGGATGAGTTTTGAGTCAGATTTAAAATAATTCATAATGCTAACATTGACTTTGTGTGAATATTTGAAATCAGCGAGAATCTTAAAATATTTAGATCCAAGCAGTGCGACTGGCATATAAATCAAGTCATTTTAGCTTTGCTACTGAACGAGAACTGAACTTTCACAAAATGCTCATTAATTAACCCTCTGACGTACAAGGAAGGGGGGGAGGAATGAGTGCCACCTCCCCCCCCATTTTATCAAGAGGATTTTATCCGGGCGAATGTCCACTTCAATAGCATCTTGTTTATCATGAGACATATTTGCTGTGAACTTGGTAGAAATCTGCGAATAGATGTAGGACATACTTTATTACTAACAAGTTAGGTGTGGTTTAAGGGTTGACGTGAGCTACGAAAGATTAATGGTCTTAATTTTTAAAGTAAAGGACAGTAATCCCTTAGTCTTATTTTCTATTTTCTTGTCAGCTTTGACAGTTACTGTTCTTTTGAAAAGCAAAAACTTATAGTGAAAAAAATGAAATATCTAAAAAAGTCTGCCATGTCGGAATACGTCATTGAAACAGAGCAGCGCAATTTGCGTATGTATCCCAGGATATTAATAACATCTTGTATATGACATAAACGGCTCTCTATTAGATGTAAAAACTTTTAAATATTGCAACGGAAAGAAAACGCGAGGGAGGGTTGCAACTAATCCCTCCCTCCCCCCTCTTGTATCACAATGGAGGTATAAGTTTTATATACGTTTGATAACGAAAATTTGGAAAATAAGGTGACAAGAAACAAGCAACATCATCCTTTTCAACGTTCTTCAGTTCTGAACAAAGTTTGAAAAAGAAAGATCTTTTAATTTCTAACGGATCCACAAATTCAACGAGTAAGACTGGGTTGGAGCGTTCTTTATGTTAGCATCGTAACCAAAGTCATATTCAGTGGCACTGCTTCCCAGGTCAAAAAAAGAAGCTTCGTTAGTTTCTGTGATCCCAATCCCATGATCAGCACGTGCACAACTACTTCCTCCCCCACCAATCATCACCACTGCTCCATCCCCACTTTCCCAGTCACACCAGAAGCCGATCCTCTTAGCGCTCTGGATGTTTCCATTGCAATCAGCCTGTTGAAACCCGTCTGTTGAATTATATTGTCCGCCATATTGAACCGTACAACTTCCCAGACACTGATCACTGGCCCAGACCTTGCCATTTCTAAAGTCGCCATAACTTGTGATTTTAGATCGGAATGTTTGTCCACCCAAACAGTTACCTGTGGTCTGTAACAAAGGGTTGTGGCTGGGGTCGTCACTGCGCGTGATCTTTATTTCTCTGCCGCTGATCGACCAAAAGGCTGTTGAAATCATATCGTCGTTCACTAAAGGGTTGTTTGTCGTTCCAGTGGCAATTTGTCGGTCATACCACCAAAATCCATCGTCACGCATCCAATTCTTGCCATCGCTGTTTGAGAATCGAGCGATGAGAGTCCAGCCTGCATTAAAAGAACAGTTCTAATACTTTCTTTTTTTCAATAATCGTGTATGAACATTTAAATTTTTGTCTACGTCTTTCTGGCATATGATAGGAATATTGTAGTTGTTAGCTTCGTATTCTTTTCATAGCTTGAAACGAATTGTGCAATGATCTCACCCTTCTTCTGTTTTTCTGATTTTTCTTTCCGTAAAATCTTTCGGGTGACCATAATGAAAAGATATAACAGTTAGCTGCAAATTGGCCAAAATCTTAATCGTTAGCCGTAAAAGCCATCACCCCATTAAGACACTCTTTGAAGGCTACCTTTTGAGTCAGAGGTAAATCTATATAACTAGGAGGATTTAGGACACCGATTGCAATTTTAAGAGCCTCTCTTTCTAACTATAGTTTTCCAGAGGAAACAAAAAGGCGGGGGGCACTCGCTCGGTTTTGCCATCTGATATTCACAATCGGCCAGAAAATTTGAAAATGTGAAGTAAATAATGGTTCTTAACTGTTGCAAAACGATAATCCCATGCTTCATAAACCGTACTTTTTTTGCTACTTTATCTTCTCGCTCTTTGTCAAACAAGTTTTTGAAAGCTTTACACCGGTAGTCACAAGCTTTTCGAGATGAAAATTTTGTTTTTTTATCAGTAAGCGCGAGCCTATTTGTAAAAGATGAAATGATCAAAACTCGTAGAGAGGAATTAGTTATAGCTTAACTAATAAACTGACTCTGAGAAGTGTGACTAACAGATTATTAACAAATAGGGCTTATTTATACATGTTTTTCCATTCCCATAAAATCCACTTTTGCATGAACATGTGTAGGAGCCATAACTGTTCTGGCAGTTTGCATTGACGTCACAGGGCCTGATGGAAGCACTGCACTCGTCAATATCTGAAGGAAAAACGAAATTAACTTGGGAGTTAATTAACGGGAGAATTTGGAAATATACAACGAGGACAAGAGAGCGGTAAACAGCTCAGCTTTGAGTCATTCTCCGGTAATGAAAGAGAATTACACCGTCAGTTAAGTTTGAAGCAGTGTCGTAAATGTACACTAAATTGTATCTCACCCGTTTCACAATGTCCCCCTGTGTATCCTTTCGCGCAAACGCACACGTAACTGTTCTTCTCGTACTGTGCCGCACATTTCCCATTGTTCTGACAAGGCCATTTGAAACATGGAGACTAAAGAAAACATATAACAATAAGAAAGAAACGAGAAAGATGTGGCACCAATCATTTTTTAGATCATCATGGACCGTGTTTACAGATAGAGTCAGTATCTCTCAATAAACCTTTCTCGCTAATACCCAAATTTCTTTTTAAGTCTTCTGCTCAAATAACCCCTCTCCCTATTTCTGCGATTAAACACACTGCCCTCCTTAAACTAAGGAGAAACTTCAAAAGAAAAACACATGGCCAGTGTTGTCAGATTGGACCAGTTAGTCTTTAGGCGTATCATTAAAAAGGTAAAAAATAAAAACGTCCATGAGCATTTGTCTACGATTCCTCTCCTTTTCCTTTCACAAAAACAGATTGAAAAACTTTTTTCATTTCCAACTTACTGCGATACTAAAGTGATGGTGACTCTGAATAGGGACATGCTTGTGTGAGTTGTTGTACAAATCCGATGGAAGTAATTCACACAGAACTTTGCCATTGATATCTTGAAATTCAGCCAGGTTAAACGAAAAACACGACGGAATGTTGACGCAAGCAAATCCACACTCACTGCCCTTTCCAACATAATGCGAGCCAATAGCAGTGATGTTGAGGTAGGAAAACTTGTGAACCTTAAATTTGGCATAAGCCATTCCTTTAACTGTACCTCGGCTGAGAGGTTTACCTCGCACATCGACGACTTTTGTTTCTAGAAATGAAGAGAGGAATAATAAATGATACATTAAAAGTATTCTGCTCATGGACGATATGTAATCAGGAGTCAGTCTAAAACGCTTTATGTACCACGAGAAGCATGCGGTAGAAAACTTTTTTCACCAGTCAATGGAAATAGTTCTATTACGATTTCATTGTAATAACTATTACAAAGGTCGTCGGAATCCAAGACTTTAAGAAGGCGAAGTCACTACAGCTTTCACGACTTACAAGTGAAGTGAATCTCAAAGTACATGGTACTTAACGCACATGATTGGCTAACTCGAGTCACGTGATATAAGGCGATTGCGTGACATAATAACAAGCTGGAAATCTGAGTTGGTACTAGCACCCTTCTACATCAAATTATTGGACGTCTTTTCTACATTTTCGACTTTGTCTTTGCTCTGCGGATACTCCAATTAACTGGTCACGTATTCAAACTCGTACATTGCGGCAGAAGCTGAAAATTCATTCGAATTAAAAGGCGATCCATTGTCACTGTGGAATGTATCAGGAATTCCATGGGTGGCGAAACGTTTCTGCAGCTTTCCAATCACTGCAACTCCCGTCTTTGCCTTGTGTAGCTCGTCGATCTCGAAGTAACCCTAGTAATAGTCAACTGTACAAATAGTAGCAGTTATTAGATGTGAATATGTCGGAGTCGACTTTTTCCCAGGGGCGTTGTGTGACTCCATGGCAAATTAGAGGCTTTTTCTGTTGAACAGGCTTGAGGGTGTTGTTAGTTTCACACTCTGAGATAAATTCTTCCAGTTCTCTGTTCATGTTAGGCCAATAGACAATTCACGTGTCCCTCTCAAACAACCTTGAATACCGATATGGGATCGGTGGAGCTTCTCTCTAATCTTGGGTCTCAGACTTATCGGGATGACGCCTTTTAGACCTTTGAAAAAAACACATTCTTGAGCAGCCAACTCATCTCTCACGATGAAATATTGGCGCAGCTCAATAGGTAGTCTTTCTCTTTGGTTGGTCCATCCATTCAGAATCACTTCTTTCAGAGACTGTAGGACAGGATCTTTGGCAGTTTCTTCACGGATTTCACGGAGTGGATTCTTTCTACTTCTTGATCTGCCTTTCATGGAAAGTGTTCCAGAAGTAGGTAGGCTCTGGAAAGAGTATCGGAAAGATACAACTCTGGGCCACGCTTGTACTTTATTTCCACATCATACTGCAGTAGCCTCGACATAAGACATTGTAGCCGTTTTGGAGCTGCAGCAAGAGGTTTCTTAGCAATCATCTCCAAAGGCTTGTGGTCTCTCCACAAAGTAACCTCCTGCCATAAACGTACCGATGATTTTTCTCTACGCCAAATACTTGAGCTCTGCTAGCATAGGTTATAGGCTGACATTGTTGCATGAGCGCGAAGCCGATTCCTTTCTCCTACGTGTCTCCTTCTCCTTCAGTAGGTGCACTTGGAGTGATAAACTTCAAGGCTGGAGCTGTAGACACAGCCTTTTTGATCTTCACGGAGGCTTCTTCTTGCTCTTGAGAGCCCTCCCAAGGAACATCTTTATGTCTAAGTCTTCGAAAGGGCTCAGACTTATCAGACAGGTCTTCTAGAAACCTTGAGAGGTACTTGACTGTGTTCACAAAGCGCTGTACGGCTTGAACATCTTCAGGTTTTGGCATGCTGCAGATAGCTTCTACCTTTTTCGGATTAGGTTTCAATCCTTCGCTGGTTAACAAGTAACCGATAAATGGAACTTCGGGGCATTTTAACTCAAACTTCTCTCTATTGAGCTTAAACATCAATTGATTCGTGAGGCTCGTGTTTTCGGTTGTTGAACCTGTAGCGTTTATAGATGACATTCGTCTGGCCAATACAATGGGAGTTCTATAGATCTAAAACAACTTTTATGTCCTATTTCTCATCTTCGGTACGAAACGGCAAACCAATGTGTACTTCGAGCGCGTCGGCGCCAATGTATGTGATGAAAGTCGCTACGCGAAATCCGCTTTCTTTCTCGTTTAACTTCGTGACGGTTTCGTAAGCATCCATACTTGCTTCCATTTTTCCAGTTGTCAGAGCTTGAGCTTGAGCTTGGTTACTTTCGACGTAAAAGTCGGTAAAGGAAACATGTTGTGTTGAACCAGTGGTCGAGCCAAAGGTGTTCTAATTTGCCGGCGTTGTCGGAATTTATCGATTTACACGTTTTGCGCGTCACTCTTAAAGGTTCGAGGACGAGGATAATTTAGAATAAGTCTCCCGACACCATATTACGATTCCATCGTAATGACTCGCACAAAGGCAGTCGGAATCCAAGACTTTACCAAGGTGAAGTCATCACAGCTTCCGCAACTTAAAGCACATGGTAGTTAACGCGCATGATTGGCTAACACAAGTCACGTAATTAAGGCGATTGCGTAGCATATTAATGTTACAAGTTCCTTGAAGGTTCAAGGAGTCCAAACCGCATTTCGAAGTCGAAGTTATATGCTATCTTCGCCAGGCCACCGAAATCTGATCAGTTCCCTCGCATTTGAATTAAGCAATTGTAGAACAAATTGAAAGGAACTTGTCAAAGTGTAAAACGATATGGTAAAATTCTAAGTGCAAATTATAATTTGTTCGGAACAGATCATATATCGATTAAAAACCTGTCGTAGATTTGTGTATACCAGGACGAAAATTTGTCTGTATCATTTCTGTGCCGCTTTCGCTAAGAGCGGTCGTCTCGACTTCCCGTCCAAAAACAGTTTTATTTTATTTTCTTTGCCCATGAAAAGGGTTTAGGACACATGTTTCAAAAATAGTTCAGTTGTGCTCCAATTCTCTTTTTTGATTTTTGAAAATGATTTTTGGCCAGACCACCCGTGTGGACAGCGATCGAAAGTGTAAATTTCACACATTTTGTCCAGCGCGCAGCGACTGTGATAATATTGGTCACGGAATTATATCCTGCTACAAGATGTATTCAGTTAGTTCACAGACAAAATATGGAAACTTCAGCCGAAATATTTTTCACACAAGCGCGATAAGAGGAGACCCTTCCCCTCGACCTTAATTTGCATATCAAGATTAAACATAAAATTTTATTCTTTAATTTTGATCTTCTCCTCACTGTACGTAGTACATGACCGGGTGTTTCAACGAAAATTATTGATAAGGCGTCTTCGATCATCTTTCTTTACTTTGTAAGTCGCGCTAGCGCGCAAGCGTCACGACCGATTACGTTTACGCAACGTTCTAGGAAAACTCGGCATCTATTCTCCATTTAGTTGTTCTGAAAACATAGAGTCCTCAAAATAGAAGATAAAGAAAACGAAGTTTGAACGGTCAAAAGGCAAATGATATTTGACACGAGCGCATTTGAGCCAACACATGAATTTGCGATGTTTTTAAGACGTTGGTGTATGAAGGTTAGAGATATACTCGCGCGTTTGAGGCAATCGGTGATCTCAATGGTGTATAAACTGTGCATTGATATGCTTTTTTAGCCCGATTAACGCCTGTATTTTTCCGAGAATTCTTTCGTACAAATCGGTGAGTTTTTTTTTATTTTCAAATTAAGATCGAGGAGCAGGGTCTTCTCTGATCACGCCGGTATGAAAAATATTTCAGGTGAAGTTTCCATATTTTGGCTGTGAACTTACTAAAATTTACACTTTCGATCGCTGTCCACACCGGTGGTCTAGCCAAAAATAATTTCCGGCTTGTGGCGACGCAAAAAAAAGTGAATTGGAGAACAACTAAACTATTTTTATAACATGTGTCCTAAAACCCTTTTCATGGGCAAAAAAAAAAAAAAACAGAAAACTTTTTTTTGAAGGGAAGTCGAGACCGCTCTTAGCGAGAGTGGCGCTTAATAGACTGAAAGCCGACTCTTGTTGAAAACTTTGAATTATTGATCAGTAAGAAGTATATAAAGAACTTTAATCAGGATTCAGTTTAAAACGCTTTACGTACCATGAGAAGTATGCGGTAGAAAAACTATTTCCCTAGTGCATGGAAATAGTTCCTTGAAAGTTAGAGTCCAAACCGCATTTCGAAGTCGAACTTACATGCTTTCTTCACCAGGCTACCAAAATTTGAAAAGCTCCCTGCTATTTGAATTAAGCAATTTTATAACAAATTGAAAGGAACTTGCCAATTTTGATCGTCTCCACACTGTGCGTACTTCATGACCAGATGTTTCAACGAAAATTATCTAGAAAACGCCTTTCGATCACCTTTGTTTACTTTGTAAGTCACGCAAGCGCGCAAGCGTTACGACCTATCTCGTTTACGCAACGTTTAGGACAACTCGGCATCTATTCTCTATTTAGTTGTTATGAAAACCTAAAATCCTCAACGTAGAAGATAAAGAAAAAGAAGTTTGAACGGTCGAAAGGAAATCCTGGTAAATTTTCTTAATGAGCATAGAGAGGACGCCTACTCTTGATGAAAACTTGGGATTATTGATCAGTAAGAAGTATATTAATATCTTTAATCAGGTTTCAGTCTAAAACACTTTATGTACCATGAGAGGAATGCGCTAGAAAAACTATTTTCACCGGTGCATGGAAATAGTTCCTTGAAAGTTCAGGGAGTCCAAACTGTATTTTGAAGTCGAAGTTATATGCTATCTTCACCAGGCCACCGAAATTTGATCAGTTCCCTGGTATTTGAATTAAGCAATTTTATAACAAATTGAGAGGAACTTGCCAAAGTGTAAAACGATATGGTAAAATTCTAAGGGTTAGTTATTATTTTTTCGGTAACAGATCATACATCAATTGAAAACCTGTCGTAAATTTATGCACATCTAGACTAAAATTTGTCTATATCATTTAATTAGCATATACAGGAAGCCTACTCCTGTTTACAACTTTAAATTATTGATCAGAAAGAAGAATATCAATATTTTAATTCAGGAGTCACTCTAATACGCTTTACGTGCCATGCATGAGAAGCATGCGGTAGAACAACCAGAATTTTCTCTAGTACATGGAAATATTTCCTTGAAAGTTTAAGGAATCCAAAGTGAATTGGAAGTCGAAGTTATATGCTATCTTCACCAGGCCACCGAAATCGGATCAGTTCTCCAGCATTTGAATTAAACAATCTTATAACAAAGTATGAAGAACTTGCATGAGCGTGAAACGATATGGTAAAATCCTAAGGGCTAATTATTATTTGTTGTAACAGATCACATATCAATTGATGAGATATCGTTTACTTAGGACTGAAATTTGTCTTTATCATTAAATTAGCAGGAAGCCTCACTGAAAACTTTGAATTATTGATCGGTAAGAAGTATATCAATTTTTTTTATCTCCTTCACGCAGTTTTCAAGCTTTTACATTTCGATATCTCATATGTAAAACAGTCGAATCATATTACACCAAGGTAATTTAGTGTTATCGCCTGATTTTAAAACGTTAATTGGCCACCGTAAAGAGTTTAAAGGCTGACGTTTCGAGAGTTAGAGCCTTAGCGTTAGCCCTTCGTCCATCGCTCTGACGAAGGGCTAACGCTCGAAACGTCAGCCTTTAAACTCTTTACGGTGGTCAAATTACGTTTTCAAATCAGTTGGTAACACTAAATGACCCTGTTATACTCTCCCACCGACGCAGAACCACAGTTTCTTTAGAAACATGCCCCCTTTATATTACACCACGCCTGTTTTTCTCTGCCATCTTGTATTTGTAAACTGACAAAATCTAACATCAGACGTGACTTCCGAAAATCAACCAGTTAGAGCTGGCTAGTTTTCACAAAAAGATATTTCTTATACTCTTTATCAGAACAACAACAAAGAGAAAATTCAGCAAAGGGATCGATGAAACAAATTTTTCGTCATGGATTCTTCAACATTATGAGTGTTCTTAAGATACCTGTCACTTAAATTTCCGTAGAAGTTGATATCCTTCAAACTTACTGACTCTTTTTCGGGACAAAACAGTTGCAGCACTTTTCAAGAAACATACAATTTTGAAGCAGATGCACGGAGAATCAAAATTTCATTCATACTCCACTACCTATTTTTCCTTTCCTTTCTTCCTCCTCTTATGTTTTGCTATTATTCTCAGAAAAACTATTTATATCATTGCTCTCTCCATAAAGTTGTTAATCGTCTCATGATAGGACTCCGCTTTTGATGAACAAGTTAATGTGTGTCTTGGCAACAATTTTCAGCATTTCACCCAAGACACAAGCTCAAACTATTTCCCTCACTCCGGTATTTTCGAGGAAAAAATTGATCTTTACTGCATTCTGAAGTAGGTGTGAAAGAATGCCATGGGGATACGAAGGAGATGGCAGCTTTTAGCGTAACATTACCAAAAATGAACCGAAAATATAGTTCATCTAAAAGCTTTGAATGCATTCCAGCAAAAATATCCAGTTTACTATATAACTAGTAACATAATAATAATTATATCACCTTGGTCTGCAACAGCCCGGCAATGAAACCATGAGAAGAAAAGAACAGACGCAAAACCAAAGGGAAGCATCGTGAAAAGGAAGCATTGATCTTTCAAATACATGATATACAACCTAAATATATACAGCGACAGACTGTTCGTTAACTACTGACGATTTTAGGATGTTGCGCGACTGAACATCAGGGTTGTGGGTCCTAATTCGACGACCATTAGAAGACCACTGCCCTCGTTTGTTTCTGTAACGTAAAGCAGTGAATTTTTAATGTTGTTTGGCTTTTTCAGCATAATAAATTATTTAAAGTGTGGTTGTCTATGCCGCCTAGAATAGATCAGTTAACAACCCACGCTCACGATTTTGAAATGTGATTGTTTGGCATATGTTTTTTTTTTTCGAAAAACATTCAGGCGCAATTCCGAACATCTTTCATGTTAATTATCTAGTTTCTTTTCTTCCAAATAACCAGTTCTAGAGGTAGTTAACGCTAAAGGTTATATTTCTGAGATATTACCCGTTTATACCAATGGAATGAGACGAGGTGTTCTTCTCCTTAAATGGAAAATTAAGGAATTTCTCGAGAAATTTTTTTCCACGAAAATCCCACTAAATGAACTCTAATGAATTTTCTATTACATTCAAACAACAGTTGAAAAAGGAATATGATTTATATTATTGTGGAGGCGGACAAGCCCGAGTAGTATTCCTTCATTTATAATCATTGAAGGAGTCGACTTAGATTAAAATATAATTTATGTTTGAAAAAACATGCATGTTACATATCAAGCATAAAGATTTATTTTTTGTTCACATCGTGATTGGTTTACTCTAAATACTAGCATTATAGTTCTCAACCTTCTTTTTGGAAAACAAATAGATGACGCAGATATTGTACTCTTTCCACAACGTGCTACAAACAAGAAAGTACAATATAGGGGGCCAGGCCAGGGACTGGCCTAAAAACAGAATGCAGAATTCTTAATTGATTTCCTATAAAAATGAATCATAGAGGCATCATCTAAACTACAAGCTAGCTATCTTTTAAAAGCATAACTGAAACATGTTGTAGACAGTTGTTGAAACCAAATAAAAAAGTTTTTATTCGGCAAAATGACATTTAAATGTACTCGACTTTGAAGCAGGCGTCTATTCTCCATTTAGTTGTTCTGAAAACATAGAGTCCTCAAAATAGAAGATAAAGAAAACGAAGTTTGAACGGTCAAAAGGCAAATGATATTTGACACGAGCGCATTTGAGCCAGCACATGAATTTGCGTTGTTTTTAAGACGTTGGTGTATGAAGGTTAGAGATATACCCGCGCGTTTGAGGCAATCGGTGATCTCAATGGTGTATAAACTGTGCATTGATATGCTTTTTTAGCCCGATTAACGCCTGTATTTTTCCGAGAATTCTTTCGTACAAATCGGTGAGTTTTTTTTATTTTCAAATTAAGATCGAGGAGCAGGGTCTTCTCTGATCACGCTGGTATGAAAAATATTTCAGGTGAAGTTTCCATATTTTGGCTGTGAACTAACTAAAATTTACACTTTCGATCGCTGTCCACACCGGTGATCTAGCCAAAAATCATTTCCGGCTTGTCGCGACGCAAAAAAAAGTGAACTGGAGAACAACTAAACTATTTTTATAACATGTGTCCTAAAACCCTTTTCATGGGCAAAAAAAAAAAAAAATCAAAGAAAACTTTTTTTTGAAGGGAAGTCGAGACGACCGCTATTAGCGAGAGCGGCACTTAATAGACTGAAAGCCGACTCTTGTTGAAAACTTTGAATTATTGATCAGTAAGAAGTATATAAATAACTTTAATCAGGATTCAGTTTAAAACGCTTTACGTACCATGAGAAGTATGCAGTAGAAAAACTATTTCCCTAGTGCATGGAAATAGTTCCTTGAAAGTTAGAGTCCAAACCGCATTTCGAAGTCGAACTTACATGCTTTCTTCATCAGGCTACCGAAATTTGAAAAGCTCCCTGCTATTTGAATTAAGCAATTTTATAACAAATTGAAAGGAACTTGCCAATTTTGATCATCTCCACACTGTGCGTAGTTCATGACCAGATGTTTCAACGAAAATTATCTAGAAAACGCCTTTCGATCACCTTTGTTTACTTTGTAAGTCACGCAAGCGCGCAAGCGTTACGACCTATCTCGTTTACGCAACGTTCAGGACAACTCGGCATCTATTCTCCATTTAGTTGTTATGAAAACCTAAAATCCTCAACGTAGAAGATAAAGAAAACGAAGTTTGAACGGTCGAAAGGAAATCCTGGTCAATTTTCTTAATGAACATAGAGAGGAAGCCTACTCTTGATGAAAACTTAGGATTATTGATCAGTAAGAAGTATATTAATATCTTTAATCAGGTTTCAGTCTAAAACACTTTACGTACCATGAGAGGAATGCGCTAGAAAAACTATTTTCACCGGTGCATGGAAATAGTTCCTTGAAAGTTCAGAGAGTCCAAACTGTATTTTGAAGTCGAAGTTATATGCTATCTTCACCAGGCCACCGAAATTTGATCAGTTCCCTGGTATTTGAATTAAGCAATTTTATAACAAATTGAGAGGAACTTGCCAAAGTGTAAAACGATATGGTAAAATTGTATGGGTTAGTTATTATTTTTTCGGTAACAGATCATACATCAATTGAAAACCTGTCGTAAATTTATGCACATCTAGACTGAAATTTGTCTATATCATTTAATTAGCATGTACAGGAAGCCGAATTTGAATTATTGATCGTTAAGAAGTATATCAATATTTTTAATCAGGAGTCACTCTAATACGCTTTACGTGCCATGCATGAGAAGCATGTGGTAGAACAACCAGAATTTTCTCTAGTACATGGAAATATTTCCTTGAAAGTTTAAGGAATCCAAACTGAATTGGAAGTCGAAGTTATATGCTATCTTCACCAGGCCACCGAAATCTGATTAGTTCTCCAGCATTTGAATTAAACAATTTTATAACAAAGTATGAAGAACTTGCATGAGCGTGAAACGATATGGTAAAATCCTAAGGGCTAATTATTATTTGTTGTAAAAGATCACATATCAATTGATGAGATATCGTTGATTTATATATATTTGGTCTGAAATTTTTCTTTACCATTTAATTAGCAGGAAGCCTCACTGAAAACTTTGAATTATTGATCAGTAAGAAGTGTATTAAGTTTTTTTTATCTCCTTCATTCAATTTTCAAGTGTTTACATTTCGATATCTCATATCTAAAACAGTCGAATCATATTACGCCAAGGTAATTTAGTGTTATCGACTGATTTTAAAACGTAAATTGGCCACCGTAAAGAGTTTAAAGGCTGACCTTTCGAGCGTAAAGTTGTTAATCATCTCATGATAGGACTCCGCCTGTGATGAACAAGTTAATGTGTGTCTTGATAACAATTTTAAGCATTTCACCCAAGACACAAGCTAAAACTTTTTCCCAATCCGGTATTTTCGAGGAAAAAATTGATCTTTACTGCATTCTGAATTAGGTGTGAAAGAATGCCATGGGGATAAGAAGGAGATGGCAGCTTTTAGCGTAACATTACCAAAAATGAACCGAAAATATAGTTCATCTGAAAGCTTTGAATGTTATTCCAGCAAAAATATCCAGTTTACTAAATAACTAGTAACATGATAATAATTATATCACCTTGGTCTGCAACAGCCCGGCAATGAAACCATGATGAGAATAGAAAAGACGCAAAACCAAAGGGAAGCATCGTGAAAAGGAAGCATTGATCTTTCAAATACATCATATACAACTGAAATATATACAGCGGCAGACTGTACGTTAACTGCTGACGATTTTAGGATGTTGCACGACTAGAGATCAAGGTTGTGGTTTGTTTCTATAACGCAAAGCAGTAAAATTTTAATGTTATTTGGCTTTTTCAGCATTATAAATTATTTAAAGCGTGGTTGTCTATGCCGCCTAGGATAGATCAGTTAACAACCCACGCTCACGATTTTGAAATGTGATTGTTTGGCATATGCTTTTTTTCGTTCGAGAAACATTCAGGCGCAATTCCCAACATCTTTCATGTTAATTATCTGGTTTCTCTTCCAAATAACCAGTTCTAGAGGTAGTTAACACCAAAAAAGATTTCATGGATTCGTTATTTTCTGCGATATTACCCGTTTATACCAATGGAATGAGACGAGGTGTTCTCCTGAAATAGAAAATTAAAACAAGCTTGTTTATTGGCAGAAAATGCTATAGAGACGTAGCATTTGTGCGTTTTGTTGTTAATATCCGACGTTTTATATGTATTGTTATAAAACAAACAGATAAGGGGCAGTATTGGTCCTGCAGGTATCGATTTAGCGGGTGAAATGTAAACCTTGATTTCATTTTTAACTTTTCCCATGTTTCAAATGCAAGTGTTTTCTGTTTTTTCCTCTTCTTTTTGTAGTCTCTTGTTTGTTCATAAGACTTTACACGTAATTACTCTAGATCTAGTAATTTTGCATACCGGAACTGAAATTTTCAATTGAAAAGACATTACTTTCGGAAGTATGAGCCGTTGAAATATCTATATTGGAAAACTCTGTTTCAGATCTCGAGAAATTTCTTTCCATGAGAATCCCACTAAATGAACTCTAATGAATTTTCTACTTCATTCAAACAACAGCTGAAAAAGGAATATGATTTATATTATTGTGGAGGCGGACAAGCCCGAGTAGTATTCCTGCATTTATAAACATAGAAGGAGTCGACTCAGATTAAATTTAATTTATGTTTAAAAAAACATTGAGGTAAGATGCATGTTACATATCAAGCATAAAGACTTATATTTTGTTCACATCGTAATTGGTTTACTCTAGATACTAGCAATATAGTTCTCAACCTACTTTTTGGAAAGCAAATAGATGACGCAGATATTGTACTCTTTCCACAACGCGCTACAAACAAGAAAGTACAATATAGGAGCCAAGCCTGTGGATTATAAGCTAAATGGAAAATTGGAATTTTCAAAATTGACCACCTAATGTTAAGGTGACTTTTTGACCGCCACTTCCGTTGCTTGAACGTGAATAACAAAATAGCGTAACCGTTAACGAATCCAAAAGTTCAAAGCAATGCGAAATCAAGCTAGTTTAACTTTAAAGTGAATGGTTTGAACCCAGGAGTATCAGTAGTTGGTGCAGTGTGATCGTCCGGGTGAGTGTAGTTCTGAAAAGAACTGTTGTTGGTTACTGAAAGATCTTATAATGTTTTAACGGATCCATAAGTTCAACGAGTAGGACTGGGATGGAGCTTTATTTTTTTCACCATCATAACCAAAGTCATATTCAGTTTCACTACCACCATCTTCAACGAAAGAAGCAGCGCCAGCCTCTGTGATCCCAATCCCATGATTAGCACGTGCACACTCACCCGGACGATCACACTATACGAACTACTAGTTTAACTTTGTTAAGAGGCAAAAACAGAACATTAACTGACCATTTAAAACGCTCATTGATTAGCCCACGGCAAATGCCCACTTCAGTAGCATTTTGTGTATTATGGAGACATATTTGCTTAGGGTTTGGGTTTTATTATCGCTGACAATTGAGGTGTGGTTTAGGGGTTGATATATGAGCCACCAAGGAATGAATGGTTTCGATTTTCAAAGTGAAATAAAACCTTAGTCTTATTTTCTATTTTTTTGTCAGCTTCGATAGCTACTGTTCTTTTGAAAGCCAAAACATATGGTCAAAAAAAGAAAAATCTGAAAAAAGTCTGCCATTGTCGGATGACGTCACCGAGTCTTAGCAGCAAAATTTGCATACGTATCCCATGATATTAACAACGTCTTGTGGACGACGTAAGGCTATCTATTAAAGGTAAAAACTTTTCAAAATATTGCAATGTAACTAAAACGCATGGCAGGGTTCCAACTAACCCCTTCCACTCCCCTTGTACCACAGTGAAGGTATAAGTTTTTATTTACGTTTTGAAAATTAAACTTGAATAATAAGGTAACAAGAAACAGGAAACATCTTTCTTTTCAGCGGTCTACAGTTCTGAACTAAGTTTAAAAAAGAAAGATCTTATAATGTTTTAACGGATCCATAAGTTCAACGAGTAGGACTGGGATGGAGCTTTATTTTTTTCACCATCATAACCAAAGTCATATTCAGTTTCATTACCACCATCTTCAACGAAAGAAGCAGCGGCAGTTTCTGTGATCCCAATCCCATGATCAGCACGTGCACAGTTCCATCCTCCCCCACCAATCATCATCACTGATCCATCCCCACTACCATTGTCACACCAGAAGCCGATTTTGTTGGCGCTTTGGATGTCTCCATTGCAATCAGCCTGTTGAAACCCGTCTGTTGAATTGTACTGTCCGCCATATTGAACCGTACAACTTCCCAGACACTTATCAATGGCCCAGGCCTTGCCATTTCTAAAATCGCCATAACTTGTGATTTTAGATCGGAACGTTTGTCCAGCCAAACAGTTACCTGTGGTCTGTAACAGAGGAGTGTGACTAGGGTCGTCACTACGCGTGATTTTTAATTCTCTGCCGCTGACCGACCAAAAGGCTGTTGAAATCATATCGTCGTTCACTAAAGGGTTGTTTATCGCTCCAATGGCAATTTGCTGGTCATACCACCATCTACCATCGTCACGCATCCAATTTTTGCCATCGCTGTTTGAGAATCGAGCGATAAGAGTCCAGCCTGTAGTGAAAAAACAGTTCTCATATTTTCTGTTTTTTGATTATTATTATTATTATAGTGCATGGACATTTTAATTTTATTTCTACGTCTTTCTGGCATATGATGGGAATATTGTAGAGGATAGCTCTGTATTCTCTTTCTAACTTGAAACGAATTGTGCAATGTTCCCACCCTTCTTCTGTTTTTATCGTTGGTAAAAAAAAAATTATAATAAAAAATAAAAAATTTGCGGTGACCATAATGAAAAATATTAACCGTTAGCCGTAAAAACCATCACTACATCAAGACACTCTTTGAAGACCAACTTTTGAGCCAGAGGTAGATCGATATAACTACGGATTTAGGGCACCGATTGCAATTTTCAGAGCCTCGCTTTCTAGTCTAATAGGAAAAAATGCGGGCGGGGGGCACTTTCTCGGTTTTACCACCTGATATCCACAATCGGCCAGAAAGTTTGGAAATGTGAAAAAGAAAATGGTTCTTAGCTGTTGCAAAGCAATAATCCTATGTTTTATAAACCGTACATTTTCTTTTACTTTATCTTCTAGCTCCTTGTCAAATAAATCTTTGAAAGCCTTACACCAGAGGCCAAAAGCTGTCCGTATGAAAGTGTTGTTTTTGGTCAGTGAGCGCAAGCTTATTTAAAAAAAGATGAAGTTATCAAAACTAGTGGAGAGGAATTAGTTATAGCCTAACTAATAAACTGACTCTAAGTAGTGTGACTAAGGAACAACAAACAGGTTTTACCGCTATGTATACATGTTTTTCCATTTCCATAGAATCCATTTTTACAGGAACACTTGTGGGAGCCATAGGTGTTCTGGCAGTTTGCATTAACGTCACAAGGCCGGATGGAAGCACTGCACTCGTCCATATCTAAACATTAAACGAAATTAACTTGGGTCGGAATGAATTAAAGGGAGAATTTGGAAATATTCGACGAGGACAAGAAAGCGGTAAACAGCAAAGCTCTAAGTCATTCTCCGGTAATGGAAGAGAATTACGCCGTCAGTTAAGTTTGAAGCAGTGTTGTAAATGTACACTAAATTATGTCTCACCCGTTTCGCAATGTTCCCCTGTGTATCCTTTCGCGCAAATGCACACGTAACTTTTCTTCTCGTACTGTACCGCACATTTCCCATTGTTCTGACAAGGCCATTTGAAACATGGAGACTAAAGAAAATATATAACAATAAGAAAGAAAGGAGAAAGATGTGGCACCAATCATTTTAAATATCATCACGGACCCTGTTTACAATAGAGTCTGTATATCTCTAAATAAACCTTCCCCGCTAATACCCAAAAATTCTTTGTTAAGTCTTCCGCTTAAATAACCCCTCTCCCAATTTCTGCAATTAACCACACTGTCCTCCTTCCACTGAGGAGAAACTTCAAAAGAAAAACATAGAGCTCAAATGTTACTGTTATCAGATTGGATCAGTTAGCCTTAAGCGTATTATTGAAAAAGCTAAAAAAGAAAAAACTTCCACAATAAATTGTCTGTAATTCCTTTCCTTTTCCTTTCACAAAAAGAGAGTCAACGCTTTTCATGTCCGACTCACTGCGATACTATAGTGATGGTGACTCTGACTAGGGACAAGGTTGTCTGAGTTGTTGTACAAATCCGATGGAAGTAATTCACACAGAACTTTGCCATTGATATCATGAAATGCAGCCGGGTTTAAACTTAAAACACGACTGAATGTTGACACAAGCAAATCCACCCTCGCTGTCCTTTCCAACCTGGAGCGGTTCCAGGATGTACTGAACGGGGGTTCAGGTAAACGTCTGCTGAAGGGAGCCTATCCAAGGGGTCGGGGGCATGCTTTCACCAGAGTATTTTGAAATCTAGATCGTCGGAAAGGTGATATATCCAGGTTTTTTGAGCCGATGATTGTGGTTCGTTAATGCCATTGAAAAAAATCTCTGTTTTGAACTATTTTAAATTTTTATGTCCATCAAACTCGTCAGAAACTGCGCGTATTGAAATGTTTTTCATTTCATTGTAGGGTGTTCGGCCGAACCCCCCGAAACAATCCTGGATCTGCTCTAGAGTGGGCAACTACTTTAGGCCTTTGTTGAGAAAAAAGCAAGGCGCATTTTAACTTGGTTTGGCGAGTGGCTCACAACTGAGACAGGGTTGATGTTTACCTTTGTTTACATTTACGTGAGTGTTCGTAAACGAATCCGAAGTGTTCTTTCCACACACAAACGCTGATAAACGTTCTTGTCAAGTGTTTTCATACACGCGTGTACATTCTGTTTAAAAAAATAAACTCTTCCAATATCGTTTGCGTGTGAGAGAAAGGCCTCGACACTTAAACAAAAAAGGATTAAGTACGTAAACGTAAGCCTGTGGAGCATATGCCAAGGTATTCAGAATCAGGCAGCGACAGATGTTTCATTGCTCCAGTGTAATAGTTTATCCTACAACTCATAATCAAGAGAAAGACTAACTTTAACGGAGGTTTACTAACCGTGAGATTAAACAACTGTGCAAAGATGAATCCACGCATAGGTAGAAGGGAAGAGGTATCGTCTCCAGCACCTACTATTCCTTCATCGTTTAGTTCACAAATCATGGTTCTTTCTTGTTCCTTGTAATTCACTGAGAGGCAAAGAGGACGGCTTCTCAGGCAGAGATGGACGCAGGATAAAACGCTGGACGCCTTCTGACGATCTATGACATGACCGGTTAGGTAATTATCTTCCACAATTTGAATGAAGGATGATCGGCCCTGTAGAGCTGATGATGAACTGTACACTGCAGTGGCCACAGCCAGTAGCATCATGAAGACGTTCATGTTCTAACCTGTGAAAAGCGGAGTTGTCCTACACTGGTAAGGCAAACTATAGAGGATCGATTGCCGATGTATTTTTTGTTGAAATTAGAATTTCGCATTTCCATCCCCATCTGTTTAACTGATTTTCATTTGTTGATTGTAATAAAACCTTTAAAAGCATATTTTGTTATGGCAATAGAAACGAGTGTAGCCCAATTCGGTCTGTAATCATACGAGTGATCGAGTGATAACAAAGTCGGACGACCGCGAAGCGGGAGCCCGATTTGTTTATCACGAATTTACGACACGAATTCTTAAGTCTCTTCTACCAAAATGCACTGATGTTGCTGAGTAAAGCGGAACATTGGAAAGCTAAGCAGATGTTGTTTTTCAAGAAATCTGCGTCATTGTCTTTTCAGTTAGGAATGAAAATTTTCCATACCACACATTTCAAGAGTTCATGTCTTCCGCAGTATCTGATCGAAAGGAAGCTTGAAAGCTACAATCACGTTAAATTTGCCCCTCTGTTTCCGCCTTAATTACAAATGCATACAGAAATGTTTCAGTGAACGATTGTTGCGACGAAATTCGTAATAAGAATCAAACACAGGCTCGCACATCAATCAGACAGGAAAGTAAAGCTAACAATCACTGTTTGGCCGTTGCTAAGAGCTTTGAGGCTTAAAGTCGAACAAGCTCGTGCGAACGAGCATAAACCTGGTGCCCAAACAGGAGGGATCAAAAGCGCAGACCAAAAAGATGAAATCATTCACAAACAACTATCTTTCTTCCGCTTTTACATCCCATATTTCTTCTAACCTTTGAAGTTAACTACTAGTGGACAAGAGGATGCCTAAATTAAGATAAGGAAGTGTTTTCATAGGAGGTTCGAAGGTTGTTAGTTTCCTAAGAACCAAAAGCTGTAATAACTTATCAAGCGGTCAAGGCTTTTAAGTAGTGCGATTTTAAACATCTCTCAAGAGGCTATTCTTGACGAATGCATTTTAAGAAGGGGCTCACATTTCACTCTAACTTCCCGGAGTAAGTATTCAAATAAATAATAGAAAAGTCTTTTGGGAGGAGGTTCCAATTAGCCTCTGCTTTTGTTTCTCATTGGCTGACGACCGGTTACTTCTGCTGCGAAAAGCTAAATTCTTCAACCGAACAGGAACTGATAGATATTTTGACTTCGCTTTCACAGACCTTTGAATCTGCTTTTATAATTACAGTTACATGTATTTAAAAACATTAGCAGTGTAAGAAGCGAAAATTACTTGATGTTTGGTTATGTAATCCTGCTCTTGTATTCGTCTTATTCCAGAGGTTGGATGTAAAAGATTGAGAAAGACAACCTTTAGTTGTCCCTTAGCAAGCTTCAATATAAGGTTTTGACAGAATCATCGATCTGTCTGCAGCTTGTCCACAATGCTTTCATCTCGACCGAATAAAAGTACGAGAAGATGATTGCAAATAAAATGAAAAATGCAAATAGATGTCAAAAATGCAAATTCATATATGTCTTTAGTTGTGTGCACCCGGCCTCGTCAACGGCAGAACCAAATGGAAACTTTTCGTGTCAAAGATGCATTTTATGTGCTTCGATGTTGGTTGGATAACCACCTGCTGGTGATTGACTGAAACATTGCCTGCTGATAGCAGTGCATATTTTTCTCCGTTGGTTGAGGGTTGTGCAAGAAAAGCAAGGATTTTACCAAACGCGGAAGGGAAGGGGCATTTGAAATTGGAAGACGCATTTGTGGAGAACCATCCATTTTTCAAATCTAGAAGAAAGTGTTACAAGGCAATTGAATTTTTAAGTCGGTCAATGAAACTTGCTCAGTCCATTTTAATAATCAACATGGAAATGGCTTGTTCTGCTATTTTTGGCCTGATGTGAAGCTGGACGAGACTCTCCGCGATTTAGACCACAATTTTATTCGATCCAAAAAAAAGCAACAACAACAGCTGAAGCAAACTGCTACGAATACATCTTAAAGCAGTAACGGAAATGGGGATAGTAACTCTAAAGCTTGGTGGTTAATGAGAAAGATGATACCTTGGTGTCTTACGCCATTCAATTACCATGACTGCCATAATAATTGTTGTTATTATCGTTGTTACTATGGCTTACACCTCTTAGCATTTCATATATGCCTTGATTCAATCATAAAGATGGTGGAAGGACACTGTTTGTCTATTAGCCGAGGCGGTTCCAGAATGTACTAAACGTGGGGGTCGGGGGCATGCCTCCACCGGAACATTCTGAGATTTAGATCCTCAGAAAGGTGATATCCAGGTTTTTTGAGACGATGATTGTGGTTTGTTAATGCCATTGAAAACAATCTCTGTTTTGAGCTATATTAAACATATACTATGTCCATCAAACTCGTCAGAAACCGCACGTGTTGGAATGTTTTTTTTATTTCATAGCCTTGCTCTTTAAAATACATCACATACGACAGATATATTCACAGCGTCAGACTATTCGTACATTGCTGAGGATTTTAGGTAGTTGCGCGACTGAACATCAAGAATGTGGGTCTTGATTCAACGACCAGTAGAGGACCACTGGCTTTGTTTCTTTCTGTAACTCAATGCACTAAATTTTTAAATGTTATTTGGCTTTGTCAGGAAAATAAATTATTTATAGCGCGATTGTCCATGCCGCTTGGATAGATCAGATAACCCCACGCTCATGATTTTTAAAAGTGATTCTTTGGCATATGGGTTTTTTGTTTTCCAAAAACATTCAGGCGCAATTCCGAACATCTTTCATGTTAATTATCTAGTTTCTCTTCTTCCAAATAACCAGTTCTAGCGGTAATTAACATCAAAAACGATAACATGTACTGGCTGTTTTCTAAAATATTAGCCGTTTATACCGATGGAATGAGGCAAGGTGTTCTTCTCTTTTAATGAAAAATTAAAACAAGCAGAAAATACTATAGAGACGTAGCATTTGTGTGTTTTGTTGTTAATATCCGACGTCTTAACTGATTAACGTCGTAAAAGGTTCTTTGAAGGGAAAGTAAGTTTTCAAGATTAAACGGGCCGGCAAGGTCACCAGATATTTGCAATTAGTTGCCTTTAGGAAAAGTTGTATTTTCATTCTTTCAGTTAATTGCATTAAGTGCGCATGTCTCTTAATAAAACAAACAGATGAGGAGCAGTATTGGGCCAGCAGGTATCAATTTAGCAGGTGAAATGTAAACCTCAACTTTTGCCATGTTTAAAATGCAAGTGTTTTCTGTTTTGTCCACTTCTTTTTGTGGTCTCTTGTTTATCCTTAAGCCTTTAACTCCAATTTCTCCTAACAATATCAATAGAATAGCAAACAGACAAGTGATTAGAATAAAGAAAAATATCTATAAGGAGATTGTAAGTTGATCCAATGCCAAATTCTCTAAACTAACATCACAGGAACTGTATGGAAGATAGTAAGGAGAATTACTAATGAGATCTTGGCTCTTGGGAGTTAAAGGGTTAAGTCTTCTCGTGCGGATACTGAAAGTTTCAATTTATAAAAAATCATTTTCGGAAGCATAAGCCGTTGAAATGTCCATATTGAAAAACTCTGTTTCAGACCTTGAGAAATTCCTTGCCATGAGGATCCCACTAAATGAAATCTAATGCATTTTCTAGAACATATAAACAGCCGTTAAAAAATAAATAGATATCATGATTGTGGAGGCGGACAAGCCCCGAGTACTGTTTCTGCAGTCATAAAATTAAAGGAGTCGGCTTAGATTAATCAGGAGTCAGTCTTAAACGCTTTACGTGCCATGAGAAGCATGCTGTAGAAAAATTATTTCACGAGTACGTGAAAATAGTTCCTCGAAAGTTCAAGGAGTCCAAACTGCATTTCAAAGTCAAAGTTATATGCTATCTTTCCCTCGTCACCGAAATTTGACCAGTTCCCTGACATTTGAATTAGGCAATTTTATAACAAATTGAAATGAACTTGCCAAAGTGTAAAACGATGTGGTAAAATTCTAAGGGCTAATTATTATTTGTTTGGTAAAAGATCAGATATCAATTGAAAACCTGTCGTAAATCTATGTATACCTAGACTGAAATTTTTCTTTATCATTTCAGTGCCGCTCTCGCTAAGAGCGGTCGTTTCGACTTCCCGTCAATTAAAAAAATGTTTCGTTTATTTTTTGCCCATGAATAGGGTTAAGGACACGTGTAGTGAAAAAATAGTTTAGTTCTTCTCCAATTCTCTTTTTTGCGTCACCACATGCCAAAAATGATTTTTGATCAGAGGAGAAGGGTCTCCTCGGATCACGCTGGTGTTAAAAATATTTCAGCTGAAGTTTCCATATTAATTTTTTGTCTGTGAACTAACTGAAATTAACACTTTCGATCGCTGTCCACACGGGTTGTCATGCCATAAATTTGAATTAAGCAATTTATAACAAACTGAAAGGAACTTGCCAATTTTGATCTTCTCTACACTGTGCGTAGTTTATGGCCTGTGTTTCAAAGAAAATTATCGAGAAGGCGCCTTCCGATCACCTTTGGTTACTTTGTAAGCCACGCAAGCGCGCAAGTGTTACGACCGATCACGTTTACGCAATGCTCTCGGTCAATTTTCTTGATGAGCATAGACAGGATGCCTACTCTTGTTGAAAAGTCTAAATTATTGATCAGTTCGAAGTACATTAACATCTTTAATCAGGAGTCAGTCTAAAACGCTTTACGTACCACTGGAAGCCTGCGGTAGAAAAACTATTTCACTAGTACATGGAAATGGTTCCTTGAAAGTTCGAGGAGTCCAAACTGCATTTTAAAGTTGAAGTTGTAAGTGTTTTTCACTAGGCCACTGAAATTTCATTAGTTCCCTGGTATTTGAATTAAGCAATTTTATAGAAAATTGAAATGAACTTGCCAAAGTGTAAAACAAATGGCAAAATTCTAAGGGCTAAATAAAACTTTTTTGTCGTAAATTTATGTACGCCTAGACTGAAATTTGTTCATATCATTTAATTGGCACATACAAGAGGTCTTCTCCTGTTGAAAACTTTGAATTATTTATTAGTAAGAGGTATATTAATATTTTTAATCAGTATTCAGTCTAAAACGCTTTACGTACCATGAGAAGTATGCAGTGAAATAGCTATTTTCATTATTGCATGGAAATAGTTCCTTAAAAGTTCAGGGAGTCCAAACTGCATTTTGAAGTAGAAGTTATATGCTACCTTCATCAGGCCACCGAAATCTGATCAGTTTCCCGGCATTTGAATTAAACAATTTTATAACAAACTCTAAAGAACTTGCATAAGCGTAAAACGATATGTTAAAATTCTAAAGGCTAATTGTTATTTGTTGTAACAGATCACATATCAATTGATAACCTGTTGTATAGTTATATATATTTAGACTGAAATGTGTCTTTATCATTTAACTTGTACATACAGGAAGCCTCACTGAAAACTTTGAATTATTGATCAGTAAGAAGTATATTTTTTATCTCCTTCACATAGTTTTTAGGTGTTTAAATTTCAATATCTTATCAAAGTATCTAAAACAGTCGAATTATATTACACCAAGGTAGTTTAGTGTTATCGAATGATTTTAAAACGTAAATTGGCCACCGTAAAGAGTTTAAAAGCTGACGTTTCGAGCGTTAGCCGTTTTTCAGGGCCCTACTTCCATCGCTCTGACGAAGGGCTAACGCTCGAAACGTCAGCCTTTTAACTCTTTACGGTGGTCAAATTACGTTTTCAAATCAGTTGGTAACACTAAATGACCCTGTTATACTCTCCCACCGACGCAGCACCACAGTTTCTTTAGAAACATACCCCCTTTATATTACACCACGCCTGTTTTTCTCTGCCATCTTGTATTTGTAAACTGACAAAATCTAACATCAGACGTGACTTCAGAAAATCAACCAGTTAGAGCTGGCAAGTTTTCACGAAAATATTTTTCTTATACTCTTTATGAGGACAATAACAAAGAGAAAATTCAGCAAAGGGATCGATGAAACAAACTTGTCGTCATGGATTCTTCAACATTATGAGTGTTCTTAAGATACCTGTCACTTAATTTTCCGTAGAAGTTGATATTCTTCAAACTTACTGACTCTTTTTCGGGACAAAACAGTTGCAGCACTTTTCAAGAAACAAACAATTTTTGAGCAGATGCATGGAGAATCAAAATTTCACTCATACTCCTCTACCTATTTTTCCTTTCCTTTCTTCCTCCTCTTATATTTTGCTATTATTCTCAGAAACACTATTTATATCATTGCTTTCTCCATTAAGTTGTTAATCATCTCATGATAGGACTCCGCTTTTGATGAACAAGTTAATTTGTGTCTTGGCAACAATTTTCAGCATTTCACCCAAGACACAAGCCCAAACTTTTTCCCTCACTCCGGTATTTTCGAGGAAAAAATTGATCTTTACTGCATTCTGAAGTAGGTGTGAAAGAATGCCATGGGGATACGAAGGAGATGGCAGCCTTTAGCGTAACATTACCAAAAATGAACCGAAAATATAGTTCATCTGAAAACTTTGAATGCTATTCCAGCAAAAATATCCAGTTTACTAAATAACTAGTAACATGATAATAATTATATCACCTTGGTCTGCAACAGCCCGGCAATGAAACCATGAGAAGAAAAGAACAGACGCAAAACAAAAGGGAAGCACTGTGAAAAGGAAGCATTGATCTTTCAAATACATCATATACAACTGAAATATATACAGCGACAGACGCTTCGTTAACTGCTGACGATTTTAGGATGTTGCGCGACTAGACATCAAGGTTTTGGGTCCTAATTCAACGACCATTAGAAGACTACTGCCCTCGTTTGTTTCTGTAACGCAAAGCAGTAAATGTTTAATGTTATTTGGCTTTTTCAGCATTATAAATTATTTAAAGCGTGGTTGTCTATGCCGCCTAGGATAGATCAGTTAACAACCCACGCTCACGATTTTGAAATGTGATTGTTTGGCATATGCTTTTTTTCGTTCGAGAAACATTCAGGCGCAATTCCCAACATCTTTCATGTTAATTATCTGGTTTCTCTTCCAAATAACCAGTTCTAGAGGTAGTTAACGCCAAAAAAGATTACATGGATTCGTTATTTTCTGAGATATTACCCGTTTATACCAATGGAATGAGGCGAGGTGTGCTTCTCCTGAAATGAAAAATTAACACAAGCTTGTTTATAGGCAGAAAATGCTATAGAGACGTAGCATTTGTGCGTTTTGTTGTTAATATCCGACGTTTTATATGTATTATTATAAAACAAACAGCTGAGGAGCAGTATTAGTCCTGCAGGTATCGATTTAGCGGGTGAAATGTAAACCTTGATTTCATTTTTAACTTTTCCCATGTTTCAAATGCAAGTGTTTCCCGTTTTTTCCTCTTCTTTTTGTGGTCTCTTGTTTTTCCATAAGCCTTTACACGTGGATACCCCAGATCTAGTAGTTTTGCATACCGGAACTGAAATTTTCAATTGAAAAGACACTATTTTCGGAAGTATAAGCCGTTGACATGTCCATATTGGAAAACTCTGTTTCAGATCTCGAGAAATTTCTTTCCATGAGAATCCCACTAAATGAACTCTAATGAATTTTCTACTACATTCAAACAACAGCTAAAAAGGAATATGATTTACATTATTGTGGAGGCGGACAAGCCCGGGTAGTATTCCTGCATTTATAAAGATAGAAGGAGTCCACTTAGATTAAATTTAATTTATGTTTAAAAAAACATTGAGGTAAGATGCATGTTACATATCAAGCGTAAATATTTATATTTTGTTCACATCGTGATTGGTTTACTCTAGATATTAGCAATATAGTTCTCAATCTACTTTTTGGAAGACAAACAGATGACGCAGATATTGTACTCTTTCCACAACGCGCTACAAACAAGAAAGTACAATATACGGGGCCAGGCAAAGAAAAATCTGAAAAAAGTCTGCCATGTTGGATGACGTCACCGAGTCTCAGCAGCGAAATTTGCATACGAATCCCATAATATTAACAACATCTTGTGGACGACATAAGGCCATCTATTAAAGGTAAAAACTTTTCAAAATATTGCAATGTAACGAAAACGCATGGCAGGGTTCCAACTAACCCCTTCCACTCCCCTTGTACCACAGTGAGGGTATAAGTTTTTATTTACGTTTTGAAAATTAAACTTGAATAATAAGGTGACAAGAAATAAGCAACATCTTTCTTTTCAGCGGTCTTCAGTTCTGAACCAAGTTTGTAAAAGAAAGATCTTATAATGTTTTAACGGATCCATAAGTTCAACGAGTAGGATTGAGATGGAACTGTATTTGTTAAACCGTCATAACCAAAGTCATATTCAGTTACACTACCACCATCTTCAACGAAAGAAGCAGCGTCAGTTTCTGTGATCCCAATCCCATGATCAGCACGTGCACAGCTATGTCCTCCTCCTCCAATCATCATCACTGATCCATCCCCACTACCATAGTCACACCAGAAGCCGATCTTGTCAGCACTTTGGATGCTTCCACTGCAATCAGCCTGTTGAAACCCGTCTGTTGACTTGTACTGTCCGCCATATTGAACCGTACAACTTCCCAGACACCGATTACTGGACCAGACCTTGCCATTTCTAAAGTCGCCATAACTTGTGATTTTAGATCGGAATGTTTGTCCAGCCAAACAGTTACCTGTGGTCTGTAACAGAGGAGTGTGACTAGGGTCGTCACTACGCGTGATCTTAAATTCGCTTCCTCTGACCAACCAAAATGCTGGTGAGATCATGTCAGTGTTTATAAAGGGACTCTCTGTCTTTCCAGTGGCAACTTGACGGTCGTACCACCAATGGCCAGTGTCAGCCATCCAGTTCTTGACGTCATTATTTGAAAAGCGGGCAATAATAGTCCAGCCTCTACCGTCTGTTGTCAATTCGCAGTAGACCTACAGTAAAAAAAAAAATGAGTGCTTCACTGATATCGAACCGTGAAAAAATGCATTGTTTCATGTCTTAAAAATATACATTTTAACAATTTAAATATTTTGTTACAAGAACATTAAAAAAGATAGTAAGTCATGAGCTCGGTGAAGAAATAGAGAAACATCTTTTTTCGTCTTGTCACAACCGTGGGAAAAAGAAAATGTCTGAGTCCCCATGAGTAATCGAACCTCAGACGTTCGGATCCCGCGCTCCGATGCTCAACCAGAGACACTATGATTAGCAAGGCTTATTAAGAAGTTCCTATATGACATGCGTTGTGCAGACCTCTAGGGTCATCAATGTCTTGAGCGTCATGTTTTTTAACATGTCATTGAAGTTCGTAATGGGCCTTACTCACCATAGAGTCTGTTGCTCTCTGTCTCTTTGCATCATAGTTCTCGTCTGAAATTTTCCAGTTGTTGCGTGAATGCAGCCTCGAATCGTTACTTTAGTTGGAGATTTAACTATTCTTATCAAGGTTGCTGACCGGCATGGCTGCATTGCCGTTATTTAGGGAAGGAATATATATTACATTTTTCTTCGGTTTAGACTTACAGGAAAGGCTTGTTGAGTGTTTTTATCGCATACGTGGTACATCGCGGCAGTTTCGCGAGAGGGTCCGTGAAAACAAGAGGAAGAGTTCACATTGCGCTTCATTAGTTAACTTTTGACCTTTTTATGTTCGTGGAGCGATTTTGTTGTTGTTGCAAAATAATTTGTTTAAAAAGGGTTGATATGTAACGGCCAGGTGTAAGATAATTCAACATTAGCCAACATCAAGACGCCTACGAGGTCCTTCAAAGTGCCAAAGAGAAACCAGGTTAGATGAGGATCTGACCACGCGCGAGAAACCTTTTTTAGCCATGTCAACGAAATGTGTAAAGCATTCTTAGAAAACGGTCTCCACTCTCTTTGCATCATAGTTCTTACTTGGAAGTTTCCAGTTATTGCGTGAATACAGCCTTGAACCGTTATTTCATTTGAAGATTTATCTTTTGTAATCAAGTTTGCTGACTGCCTCGACTGCATTACCGTTGTTTTGAGAGAGGAATACGTACTATATTTAATACGGTTCAGACTTACAGGAAAGGCTGGTTGAGTGTTTTTAGCTCGTAGGTAGTACATCCCATCAGTTTTGCGAGAAGGTCCATGCTGAACTAGGTCACAAGAACTATCTAAAGACGCAACATAAAACTTCAAGAACTTTCAAGTCAAACTGTTTAAATACATTTTTAAACAGCTTGCGTTTTTCGATTGAAATTAAAAAGACTGTGCTTATCATTTGAAGACTTTTGCCAAACATTTTCTTGTCTAGTTTGTAATAAAAAAAAAAACGTAGAGAGGAAATGTGTTTTGGATGTACAGTTGAAAAGTAATAACTGTTATAATACCCATTAATTTCGTAGCAATCACTGTGGTTACTGTTTCCGTTAACCCAAAGCTGTTTGTGGCTCGACAGATGTAGTCTTCTTCACCATGTGCTTTTGCAGTATTTACTGCGAGACATCCGTCTTCCTGGAAAAACGGAGAGAACAAAGTGGACCTTTGATGCCTTGTCCATTCAACTTTAGGACGAGGGAAACCTGTGGCCACGCAGCAGAGGCTGACAGTTGTTGCTTGTTCTACAACGACCTTCGGTGGAGGTTTGTTAGTAAACTGTGGTATCTCTAAACAAAAAGAAGATCATCAAGTTAACAAACAAAATAGGAGACCACGAATAATCTCAGATATATGCGGTTTGCGTAGGTTTTTGAAAATTGAAAATTTTGTCGCGCGTAGATTATCAATTTGAAGGAAAAGCAATAGGAAAAAGTAAACGTCTCTGGTGCAAAAAGAATTACACTCGGTATTATTACAAGTTCATTTTTACTTCACTTTCCTCTAATAGATGATAAAATCACATGAAAAATGAAATAATGTCGCAAGGATCAGATTGGGTAGTAGTATTCGATTGAGACATTTTTACATTCCCTTCAGTTTTATTCTTTGTCTTGTGCGTCAGGAAAGGTGACTCAGGCTATGACACATGACTTGAGAGTAGCAGTTGCTGACTCCTTCAATTTTCGAATGCAAGGTTGGAAAGTATTTAAAGTTAAAGATCCTACCTTTTACGAGTAAACTGCAAGCGATTCTGAAAATTCCTAGACCGGTATGAGCTGCACACATATACGACCCCACATGTGACCTTTGAACGCTGTTAATTCGAAGTGCACCATCTTTCACGGTAGCATCAGATAGGGTACCTCCAAGCTTACGCCATGTTATTTTGGAGGACGTCTGGCCTTGAACCCAACAGAAGAATATTGCTGTCTCGTTGATAAAGACTTCCTGAGATAATGGATACACAATGATCTTCGGTGGAACAACACATTCTCCCTTTGGTCCCTGAATACCAACCAATCCTCTGATACCTTTGTTCCCTTTTAAGCCAATAGATCCTTTCTGTCCGTGACGACCCTTCGCTCCAGTATCTCCTTTAATTCCAGGAGCTCCAACAGACCCTTTGTCGCCTTTGTCGCCCTTTACTCCTTGAGGTCTTACGGGTCCTCTTTTGCCACCCACACCTGGAGCCCCAATAGGCCCCGATGGGCCTGGTGGTCCTACCTTTCCAGAGGCCCCTTTTTCTCCCTTATATCCGGGATACCCAAGGGCTCCTGGCGGTCCCGGAGGTCCTGCCTGGCATATTCTGTCTGAGGAGTTACAAACTTCAATGAACTTGTTGTTTATTTCTTGGCGGATTTGTTGTAAAGTTACAGTTCCTGCCGTTGGATTTGGAGCAATATTTCTTTTCTCTCTTTTGCGATGATCCACTGGATGTTTTCTCATAACACTTTCGAAATCTTTGTATGAAAAAAGTGGAAAAAAAATGGTCAAGAGTTTTAAATATTTTTAGAAAAATAAAATAATTATCCTGGGGTGCGGGAGCTTCACTATTTGTTTTAAAACAATTTAATTCTGCATTAAACATCATCGTCTTTAATGCAAAAAGACCACTTGGTAAGTCACAAAGGACAAATCTCTTGGCCAGTCATTATTGGTCGCGAGGGGTTGGGATCGGGGAATTTTGTGGGAATCACGTGGTTTTCATCGGGAACAGAGGGGAGGATCAGTGGTCACTAACAGAATGTAAAGGGGGGCTGTAGAAAATTGACGGTCATACATCTATGCAAATTAAGCGTCCACCATGTTGGTGCCCACCTCAGGTGTGCAAATATATTGCCATCTCTACAGTGCCCTCTCTCAAATACTTTGTTTTATGAATATTTCTGGTGAAAAAAATCCAGAATCACAAGAGAATATTCTCCTTAGAATACCTGTGCTTTCGAACTATGCGGAAGGCCTAGAAAGCCACATTCGAGAGCGATAACTTAAGAAACTTTTTGGTGATTGGTGTCGATCCAGTAGCCATTCCAAGCAGAATGTCTGCCGTCGATAGAAGTCTCGCACCTTCTTTCTTATTTTGTTCTGGAGACAAGTTATTCCTGACAAATAAGCAATTTAAAACATTCAAAAGTCTTGAAGCTTACAACCAAATAGTGTCTGGCTTCGTAACATCAGTTCAAGGAGCAGAGATTGTAAACAAGATTGTTGTTGTAGCGAAGGTGAGACATTCGCAGCGGATGAACGATCCCCTTGAAGGCATTTGGATTATCGCAAAAAAGGATGCACAGATATACGTCAAGAAGAAGGAACGAATATAGTATGTGAAACATAGGAAATGTTCCACAATCATAACGCACGATCCGAACGCACTACTTAGGGGAAATGCTTGGCTTAATCCTTAAAGAAAATTCGTTGTAATTCAATGAGGAGAACTTCCTCCAAACACATGGAACCACTGAGGGTACGAAAATGGCAGTGTCATTGACCAATATTTTCATGGCGGAAATTGAAACGAAATTAATTCAACAAGGTAAAATCAAGCCAAGAGAATGGAAACGTTACATCGATGACATTTTCTCCCTTTGGGATGCGACAGAAAAGTGCTGGATCGGTTTATTAAGACGAGCAAACTATCTCGACCATACTTTCAAATTCACGGCCGAAATATCAGAGAACCAAATCACTTTTCTCAATACGACAGTGTTTAAAGGGGAAAGATTTGCAAAAGATTTCATCTTGAACATCAAAACCCATTACAAGCCGACCGAGACCTTAATTCCAATTTACGTACTTCGCCTCGTGCCACCCACCAGGCGTAAAACATGATTTCATTAAAGGCGAAGCAATAAGATTGCTTAGAACTAACTCTTCGAAAAAACATTTGAAGAGGGCCGTTTGAAATTCAAACAACGCCTCAAAGCAAGAGGGTACCCAGAAAACATCATAGAAAGGTCTCTTTCAGGGATCAACTTTGCCTCTTGACAATCGGCCCTTAAACATACACAAAAGCCGAAAGGTCACGAACGTTTATTGGCTTTTGTCATAAAGTACCACCCGGCAGTTAAAAATTTAAAACAAATATTGATGGAGCATTTGAGTCTGATACACAATAAGCCCTTGCTGAAAAAAAATCTTACAAAACCTCCGATCATCTCTCACCAAAGAGAAATTCCTTTAAGACATGCTTGTGAGAGCAAAAATGTAATTTCAAGGAGATAATGCGACGCAACTTCGAAGACCACCCAGGGAGTCCATGCCGGTCTTTATCTTTTTTCTTACATCGTGTCGCCGCGACTTATCGATTGTATCCAGTTCTCTCTCCTCTCTGTTTTCAATTCTTCTTCGAAAGAAGACTAACTTTTAAAAACTGATGGTATTCGATAAAATCCAATTCCTTTGTCCTGATCAGTTCTGGTGCCACAGCCGAAAACTACACAAAGAATCATTTCTACTTTTTCACTTTTACCTAACTACAAGCGCATTTGTAACTATTTGCTTGAGCACCAACATGGCGGATAGCAACCGCCGTCAAGACAAAAGTAACTTGGGTGAAAACCAAGAATAAGGGAGAAAGTTAAAATACTAAAGAGCCCGAAACAACCATAAACCTCCGACCTTACCCCCTCCCCCCCTAGACGATAAAATATGACTGGTTCCTTAAGATGTGTGATTTGGAAATCATATATCTAAGCATTAACAAACTTTGTTCAACATTAAGCAGCCTAATCATACCTTTTTAAATTAATTTTCTTATTTCATCGGCTCATAACCAATTAGAACAATCCTCTCTGAATATTTCGTACAGGACCATTAAAACGTTCCCATTTCAATGATAGTTGAGATAATTTTATCAAGTCATGTTTCCGCATAAACCGTCAAAGGTTATGCAATGTTATATTTTAGTCATAATAATATCCTTTCTTTACGTGAAAAAGAGAAGCATCACAAGCAACTGTTACATCTTGCCAACCTGAACTTCACTTTTAGTATTTTAAGTTTGCATATTGTTTTTTGTAGTCTTAAGGTATGTGGGTTGAGATTATGAACCCGTTGTGCAACAAATACTGACCTAATCATCTTGCCAAAATGATATGGGTTTTTCGCATGACTACAGCCTATCATGATCTCCATCATATCGAAAAGTTCATGGTCAGTTCTCATCAAACATCTGGAGCTCATAAATAAACACCTGGTCAATTAAGGCGGTTTTGCCATTTTCGTCATTTCCTATTCTTCCCTGCGGGGAATCGAATTTTAGAAGCTAAATTAATTCATATCATACTTCAAATTAACGTCGTTTGGATCAAAGTAAATAGTTTTGTATTTGCATGTACCTGTAAACGTTTTCAGCTTGTCCTCGACGTTTTTGTCTGCTTCATTTGTCGTCTTCATGCGACTTTCAACGGCCAAAATACGCAGTTCATTGATTTGCGTTCGCTTGTTGATCATCTCCATCCTCAGGAACAGCGCAATAATCAGTAGAATTGAAATAAAAGAAAGAACCGATGAGCTCTTTCGAAAGACGTCGTCTGTCCTTTTTCTGTGAGCTCTCTCTGTAGAGTCCATTGTAGCTTTTCGGGAATTTCGGGCTCTTCTACTGAACAACGTTTATAATAAACGTGTAAGAAAACTGACGTACTTGTTTTCTTCCCGAGTGACTGAAGTAGCTAAAGTTTCCTGTTTATCTTATTCCTCTATCACGAATGCGTTACTTGTAAACGTAATACGCTTAGGATTGGAGACCGGAAATCTGTCTGTTGACCTCAAATTGACTAGAGTTGCATAATATGGGTTTCACCTAAGGTGTTCTCTTATTTTCAATTTCTCATGTGGAATCATAAGGAGTTGTTTTATTAATCTCATGGACGTTTGGACTCTTGCTCTGATAAAACACAATAACTATTGCACTTCATTTAAGACTAGAAGCGGCGAGTTAACATGTCAAAATGTATTATGTTAGTATCACGTTTCCCTTAAACGCTATTCTTTTCACCGTGAAAGCTGGAACCGGGACTGATACAATCTTTACTTCCGGTGTTCTCAATCCTTTAGTTGACAAACGACTCAGTTTTGCGGAGATCTTCTGCCACCAGGACATTGCAAAACTGAAAATAGACTAAACCATTGACCGAGCTTGAAAAAAATCAGTCTCAGAGATCTCGCACATCTGACTCTGATAATTCTTCTTTCAAAAAACCTCAGTGAAATTATGCTGACTTGTAGTGCTACTTTAACACAAAGAACAAAAACAATGCTCGTTTTTTATGCCAAAAAATAGGCTAACACAATTTATAAGGGCCTAGCTTAGATGGACTAAAGGGGAGATTGATAAGTTTCTTTAGTGAGACTATAAAAAATGGACCAGACCCTCCTGGAGATTTAACAATGAATATTTTTTTCATGCTAAATGAAATTAAAATGAAAAAGATTTGGAATGGAGAACTGATATTTATAATGAAAATGTTTTTTTGCAATCTCTTACCAAAGACTTCAACCTCTTCTACCTTTTATTTTTATGGCGGAATAAGGGATCTTTCACCAAGGATGTTTATCAAAACAGCAATGTGTTTATCTAATTACCCATTTATTTCTTTATGCTCATTCAATTAAACAATAGGTGTATGATAAAGTTTCACCAATTCATCACTACACAATCAATGAAAAATACTTCAGATCTCCTCAACAAGTTTAGTAATGAGTCTGTTAAAACAATTCTAATGAAAATGACTTTCTAGGAAAAAGAACTTAATTGCAATTCGTTGCCAATGAAGATCTAAAGATGTGAAAATCTTAAGATCTTTTCCCTTTCGTAGCTTTGCTTTGAGAGGGAAAAGATGCGATGTTAGTGACCATTTTTAAATGATCAAATAACTTGGATCACAGAGTGAAAATAAATAATTAATACCGTCCTCTCCACGGTTCCTTTTAGCAGATAATTTTTAACAGATCCACAAGTTCAACGACTAGGACTGGGATTGGTTGTCATGTATTTGAGCATCATAACCAAAGTCATATTTAAAAGGTGAAGAGATATTATATCATAACAAGTAAATTGTGGTTTAAGGGTTAATGTAAACAACGAGAGAATTAACGGTTTTGATTTTTAAAGTGAAATACAGTAAACCTATAAACTATTTTCTGAGTCTTATTTTCTATTTTTTGTCAACTTCGAAAGCTACTGCTGTTTTAAAAAAGCCAAAATTTATAGTATAAAAAGCGATATATCTAAAACAAGTCTGCCATGTTGGTTGACGTCACCGAATCACCACAGCGCGATTTGCATATGTATCCCATGATATCAACAGCATCTCGTAGACAAAGGCTATCTATTAAATGTAAAAACCTTGAGAAATATTGCAAGGTAAATAAAACGCAAGGGAGACTTCCAACCAATCCCTCCCCCCCCCCCCTTGTACAACGGTGGAGGTTTAAGCTTTCATGTACGTTTGACAATGAAACTAGGATAATAAAGTGACAAGAAATGAGCATTATCCTTTTCAACGTTCTTCAGTCCTAATCTTAGT
This sequence comes from Pocillopora verrucosa, assembly GCF_036669915.1. Lineage (NCBI taxonomy): Eukaryota > Metazoa > Cnidaria > Anthozoa > Scleractinia > Pocilloporidae > Pocillopora > Pocillopora verrucosa. The sequence goes on along the minus strand of NC_089316.1, from coordinate 3,345,851 downwards.
TTGAAAAAGAAAGATCGTATAATTTTCAACGGATCCATAAGTTCAACGAGTAGGACTGGTCTAGAGGGGAGTTTGGCCTGGCATCATAACCAAAGTCATATTCAGTTTCACCATGACCTATTTCAACGAAAGAAGCAGCGTCAGTTTCTGTGATCCCAATCCCATGATCAGCACGTGCACAGCTACCTCCTCCTCCTCCAATCATCATCACTGCTCCATCCCAACCCACATCACACCAGAAGCCGATCTTGTCAGCGCTTTGGATGCTTCCATTGCAATCAGCCTGTTGAAACCCGTCTGTTGACTTGTACTGTCCGCCATATTGAACTGCACAACTTCCTCGACACTGATCACTGGCCCAGACCTTGCCATTTCTAAAGTCGCCATAACTTGTGATTTTAGATCGGAATGTTTGTCCAGCCAAACAATTACCTGTGGTCTGTAACAGAGGAGTGTGACTGGGGTCGTCACTGCGCGTGATTTTTAATTCTCTGCCGCTGACTGACCAAAAGGCTGTTGAAATCATATCGTCGTTCTTTGAAGGGTTGTTTATCGCTCCAATGGCAATTTGTTGGTCATACCACCATCTACCATCGTCACGCATCCAATTTTTGCCATCGCTGTTTGAGAATCGAGCAATAAGAGTCCAGCCTGTAGTGAAAAAACAGTTCTCATATTTTCTGTTTTTTGATTATTATTATTATTATTATAGTGCATGGACATTTTAATTTTATTTCTACGTCTTTCTGGCATATGATGGGAATATTGTAGAGGATAGCTCTGTATTCTCTTTCTAACTTGAAACGAATTGTGCAATGTTCCCACCCTTCTTCTGTTTTTATCGGTGGTAAAAAAAAAAATAATAATAAAAAATAAAAAAAGCGGTGACTATAATGAAAAATATTAACCGTTAGCCGTAAAAACTATCACTACATTCAGACACTCTTTAAAGACCAACTTTTGAGCCAGAGGTAGATCGATATAACTACGGATTTAGGGCACCGATTGCAATTTTCAGAGCCTCGCTTTCTAGTCTAATAGGAAAAAATGCGGGCGGGGGGCACTTTCTCGGTTTTACCACCTGATATCCACAATCGGCCAGAAAGTTTGGAAATGTGAAAAAGATAATGGTTCTTAGCTGTTGCAAAGAAATAATCCTATGTTTTATAAACCGTACATTTTCTTCTAGCCCCTTGTCAAATAAATCTTTGAAAGCCTTACACCAGAGGCCAAAAGCTGTCCGTATGAAAATGTTGTTTTTGGTCAGTGAGCGCAAGCTTATTTAAAAAAAGATGAAGTTATCAAAACTGGTGGAGAGGAATTAGTTATAGCCTAACTAATAAACTGACTATAAGTAGTGTGACTAATAGAATCCATTTTTACAGGAACACTTGTGGGAGCCATAGGTGTTCTGGCAGTTTGCATTAACGTCACAAGGCCGGATGGAAGCACTGCACTCGTCCATATCTAAACATTAAACGAAATTAACTTGGGTCGGAATGAATTAAAGGAAGAATTTGGAAATATTCGACGAGGACAAGAAAGTGGTAAACAGCAAAGTTCTAAGTCATTCTCCGGTAATGGAAGAGAATTACGCCGTCAGTTAAGTTTGAAGCAGTCTTGTAAATGTACACTAAATTATGTCTCACCCGTTTCGCAATGTTCCCCTGTGTATCCTTTCGCGCAAATGCACACGTAACTGTTCTTCTCGTACTGTACCGCACATTTCCCATTGTTCTGACAAGGCCATTTGAAACATGGAGACTAAAGAAAATATATAAAAATAAGAAAGAAAGGAGAAAGATGTGGCACCAATCATTTTAAATATCATCACGGACCGTGTTTACAATAGAGTCTGTATATCTCTAAATAAACCTTCCCCGCTAATACCCAAAAATTCTTTGTAAGTCTTCCGCTTAAATAACCCCTCTCCCAATTTCTGCAATTAATCACACTGTCCTCCTTCCACTGAGGAGAAACTTCCAAAGAAAAACATAGAGCTCAAATGTTACAGTTATCAGATTGGATCAGTTAGCCTTAAGCGTATTATTGAAAAAGCTAAAAAAGAAAAAACTTCCACAATAAATTGTCTGTAATTCCTTGCCTTTTCCTTTCATAAAAAGAGAGTCAATGTTTTTCATGTCCGACTCACTACGATACTATAGTGATGGTGACTCTGACTAGGGACAAGGTTGTCTGAGTTGTTGTACAAATCCGATGGAAGTAATTCACACAGAACTTTGCCATTGATATCATGAAATGCAGCCAGGTTTAAACTAAAAACACGACTGAATGTTGACACAAGCAAATCCACCCTCGCTTTCCTTTCCAACCTGGAGCGGTTCCAGGATGTACTGAACGGGGGTTCGGGTAAACGTCTGCTGAAGGGAGCCTATCCAAGGGGTCGGGGGCATGCTTTCACCAGAGTATTTTGAAATCTAGATCGTCGGAAAGGTGATATATCCAGGTTTTTTGAGCCGATGATTGTAGTTCATTAATGCCATTGAAAAAATCTCTGTTTTGAACTATTTAAAATTTTTATGTCCATCAACTCGTCAGAAACCGCGCGTATTGAAATGTTTTTCATTTCATTGTAGGGTGTTCGGCCGAACCCCCCGAAACAATTCTGCACCTGCCCTAGAGTGGGCAACTACTTTAGGCCTTTGTTGAGAAAAAAGCAAGGCGCATTTTAACTTGGTTTGGCGAGTGGCTCACAACTGAGACAGGGTTGATGTTTACCTTTGTTTACATTTACGTGAGTGTTCGTAAACGAATCCGAAGTGTTCTTTCCACACACAAACGCTGATAAAAGTTCTTGTTAAGTGTTTTCATACACGCGTGTACATTCTGTTTAAAAAAATAAACTCTTCCAATATGGTTTGCGTGTGAGAGAAAGGCCTCGACACTTAAACAAAATAGGATTAAGAACGTAAACGTAAGCCTGTGGAGCATATGCCAAGGGATTCAGAATCAGGCAGCGACAGATGTTTCATTGCTCCAGTGTAATAGTTTATCCTACAACTCATAATCAAGAGAAAGACTAACTCTAACGGAGGTTAACTAACCGTGAGATTAAACAACTGTGCAAAGATGAATCCACGCATAGGTAGAAGGGAAGAGGTATCATCTCCAGCACCTACTATTCCTTCATCGTTTAGTTCACAAATCATGGTTCTTTCTTGTTCCTTGTAATTCACCGAGAGGCAAAGTGGACGGCTTCTCAGGCAGAGATGGACGCAGGATAAAACGCTGGACGCCTTCTGACGATCTATGACATGACCGGTTAGGTAATAATCTTTCACAATTTTAATGAAGGATGATCGGCCCTGTAGAGCTGATGATGAACTGTACACTGCAGTGGTCACAGTCAGTAGCATCATGAAGACGTTCATGTTCTAACCTGTGAAAAGCGGAGTTGTCCTACACTGGTAAGGCAAATTATAGAGGATCGATTGCCGATATATTTTTTGTTGAAATTAGAATTTCGCATTTCCTAACCCATCTGTTTAACTGATTTTCATTTGTTGATTGTAATAAAACTTTTCAAAGCATATTTTGTTATGGCAATAGAAACGAGTGTAGCCCAATTCGGCCTGTAATCATACGAGTGATCGAGTGATAACAAAGTCGGACGACCGCGAAGCGGGAGCCCGATTTGTTTATCACGACTTTACGACACGAATTCTTAAGTCTCTTCTACCAAAATGCACTGATGTTGCTGAGTAAAGCAGAACATTGGAAAGCTGATGTTGTTTTTCAAGAAATTTGCGTCATTGTCTTTTCAGTTAGGAATGAAAATTTTCCATACCACACATTTCAAGAGTTCATGTCTTCCGCAGTATCTGATCGAAAGGAAGCTTGAAAGCTACAATCACGTTAAATTTGCCCCTCTGTTTCCGAAAAGCTAAATTCTTCAACCGAACATGAACTGATAGATATTTTGACCTCGCTTTCACAGACCTTTGAATCTGCTTTTATAATTACAATTACATGTATTTAAAAACATTAGCAGTGTAAGAAGCGAAAATTACCTGATGTTTGGTTATGTAATTCTGCTTTTGTATTCGACTTATTCCAAAGGTTGGATGTAAAAGATTGAGAAAGACAACCTTTAGTTGTCACTTAGCAAGCTTCTATATAAGGTTTTGACAGAATCATCGATCTGTCTGCAGGTTGTCTGCTGACAGGCGTCGTTCAAAAGTAGTATGTAATTAGTTAAACCTATTTTGCGCTTATGTCATGAGTTGCCCTTCGATCGCTTACAGCCAGAGAATAATCTCTGTAAGAAAGAGGAATTAGGGAAAAAGAGAAAAACAAAAGTCCACAACGCTTTCCTCTCGATCGAATAAAAGTACGAGAAGATGATTGGGAAAGAAACCGTTCGACGTTTGATTATGACGGACGTCAAAAATGCAAATAGATATCAAAAATGCAAATTTATATATGTCTTTTTTTGTGTGCACCCTGCCTTCGTCAACGGTAGAACCAAATGGAAACTTTTCGTGTCAAAGATGCATTTTATGTGCTTCGATGTTGGTTGGATAACCACCTGCTGGTGATTGACTGAAACATTGCACAGGACGAAATCACATGTTTCCGTATTTCTGAAACGTGGCGGAAACATGCAACTCCATGTTTCCGTTATGTTTATGTCTTACGGAAACGTGAAAATTAAAGTCTACGTGTTTTCGTCACGTTAACGGAACGAAAAACACAAACGCGAGATGGTTCTTTGAACAACAAGGAATCTTAATGCGACAGCTGTGTTATTTAATCCGGTTAGGCCAAATGAGACAGTTGTGTGACTTAGGTCGGTTGGTGCCAATGAGACAATTGTGTCATTTGATCTGGTTGACCCAAATGAGACGAGTTGTGTCATTTGATCCGGTTACCCAAAGAAGACAGTTGTGTGCACTGAGCTGGTTGGGCCAAACGAGACAGCCAAAATTAGACATTGTATCATTTGAGCCAGTTTAAGGCCAAATAAGACAGTTGTGTGATTTGCACCAGCTGGGCCAAATGAGACAGTTATGTAATTTAAGTCGGTTGGGCCAAATGAGACCACTGTGTCATTTGATCTGGTTGGCCCAAGTAAGACAAGTTGAACCGGTTGTGCCAAATGAGACAGTTGTGTCATTTAATCTGGTTTGTCCAAATGAGACAGTTGTGTGATTTGAGCCGGTTGTATCAGATGAGACAGTTGTGTGACTTGAGCCAGTTGGGCCAAATGAGATGGGCCAAATGAGACAGTTGTGTGATATGAGCCAGTTGGGTCAGGTGAGACAGTTGTGGGATTTAAGTCGATTGGGCCAAATGAGACTGTTGTGTCGTTTGATTTGGTTGGCTCAAATGCGACAAGTTGTGCCAAATGAGACAGTTGTGTGATTTAAGCCGATTGGGCAAAACAAGACAGTTGTATGATTTGAGTCCGATGAGACGGTTGTGGGATTTGAGCCGGTTGGGCCAAATGAGACACTTGTGTCACTTGATCTGATTGGGCAAAATGAGACAGTTGTGTGATTTGTGCCGGTTGGGTCAGATGAGGCGGTTGTGGGATTTGAGCCAGTTGGGCCAAATGAGACAGTTGTGTCATTTGATCTGATTGGGCCAATCGAGGCAGTTGTGTGATTTGAGCCAGTTAGGCCAAATGACACAGTTGCCTCATTTGTTGATTGTAATAAAACTTTTCAAGCATATTTTGTTATGGCAATAGAAACGAGTGTAGCCCAATTCGGCCTGTAATCATACGAGTGATCGAGTGATAACAAAGTCGGACGACCGCGAAGCGGGAGCCCGATTTGTTTATCACGACTTTACGACACGAATTCTTAAGTCTCTTCTACCAAAATGCACTGATGTTGCTGAGTAAAGCAGAACATTGGAAAGCTGAGCAGATGTTGTTTTTCAAGAAATTTGCGTCATTGTCTTTTCAGTTAGGAATGAAAATTTTCCATACCACACATTTCAAGAGTTCATGTCTTCCGCAGTATCTGATCGAAAGGAAGCTTGCCCCACTGTTTTCGAAAAGCTAAATTCTTCAACCGAACATGAACTGATAGATATTTTGACTTCGCTTTCACAGACCTTTGAATCTGCTTTTATAATTACAATTACATGTATTTAAAAACATTAGCAGTGTAAGAAGCGAAAATTACCTGATGTTTGGTTATGTAATTCTGCTTTTGTATTCGACTTATTCCAAAGGTTGGATGTAAAAGATTGAGAAAGACAACCTTTAGTTGTCACTTAGCAAGCTTCAATATAAGGTTTTGACAGAATCATCGATCTGTCTGCAGGTTGTCTGCTGACAGGCGTCGTTCAAAAGTAGTATGTAATTAGTTAAACCTACTTTGCGCTTATGTTTTCCTCTCGACTGAATAAAAGTACGAGAAGATGATTGGGAAAGAAACCGTTCGACGTTTGATTATGACGGACGTCAAAAATGCAAATAGATATCAAAAATGCAAATTTATATATGTCTTTTTTTGTGTGCACCCTGCCTTCGTCAACGGTAGAACCAAATGGAAACTTTTCGTGTCAAAGATGCATTTTATGTGCTTCGATGTTGGTTGGATAACCACCTGCTGGTGATTGACTGAAACATTGCCTGCTGATAGCAGTGCATATTTTTCTCCATTGGTTGAGGGTTGTGCAAGAAAAGCAAGGATTTTACCAAACGCGGAAGGGAAGGTGCATTTGAAATTGGAAGACGCATTTGTGGAGAACCATCCATTTTTCAAATCTAGAAGAAAGTGTTACGAGGCAATTTAATTTTTAAGTCGGTCAATGAAACTTGCTCAGTCCATTTTAATAATCAACATGGAAATGGCTTGTTCTGCTATTTTTGGCCTGATGTGAAGCTGGACGAGACTATCCGCGATTTAGACCACAATTTTATTCGATCCAAAAAAAAGCAACAACAACAGCTGAAGCAAACTACTACGAATACATCTTAAAGCAATAACGGAAATGGGGATAGTAACTCTTAAGCTTGGTGGTTAATGAGAAAGATACTGAAGTCGTTTCGTTTATTTTTTGCCCATGAATAGGGTTAAGGACACGTGTAGTGAAAAAATAGTTTAGTTCTTCTCCAATTCTCTTTTTTGCGTCACCACATGCCAAAAATGATTTTTGATCAGAGGAGAAGGGTCTCCTCGGATCACGCTGGTGTTAAAAATATTTCAGCTGAAGTTTCCATATTAATTTTTTGTCTGTGAACTAACTGAAATTTACACTTTCGATCGCTGTCCACACGGGTTGTCTAGCCATAAATTTGAATTAAGCAATTTATAACAAACTGAAAGGAACTTGCCAATTTTGATCTTCTCTACACTGTGCGTAGTTTATGGCCTGTGTTTCAAAGAAAATTATCGAAAAGGCGCCTTCCGATCACCTTTGGTTACTTTGTAAGCCACGCAAGCGCGCAAGTGTTACGATCGATCACGTTTACGCAATGCTCTCGGTCAATTTTCTTGATGAGCATAGACAGGATGCCTACTCTTGTTGAAAAGTCTGAATTATCGATCAGTTCGAAGTACATTAACATCTTTAATCAGGAGTCAGTCTAAAACGCTTTACGTACCACTGGAAGCCTGCGGTAGAAAAACTATTTCACTAGTACATGGAAATGGTTCCTTGAAAGTTCGAGGAGTCCAAACTGCATTTTAAAGTCGAAGTTGTAAGTGTTTTTCACCAGGCCACTGAAATTTCATTAGTTCCCTGGTATTTAAATTAAGCAATTTTATAGAAAATTGAAATGAACTTGCCAAAGTGTAAAACAAATGGTAAAATTCTAAGGGCTAAATAAAACTTTTTTGTCGTAAATTTATGTACGCCTAGACTGAAATTTGTTTATATCATTTAATTAGCATATACAAGAGGTCTTCTCCTGTTGAAAACTTTGAACTATTGATTAGTAAGAGGTATATTAATATTTTTTATCAGTATTCAGTCTAAAACGCTTTACGTACCATGAGAAGTATGCAGTAAAATAGCTATTTTCATTAGTGCATGGAAATAGTTCCTTAAAAGTTCAGGGAGTCCAAACTGAATTTTGAAGTAGAAGTTATATGCTACCTTCATCAGGCCACCGAAATCTGATCAGTTTCCCGGCATTTGAATTAAACAATTTTATAACAAACTCTAAAGAACTTGCATAAGCGTAAAACGATATGTTAAAATTCTAAAGGCTAATTGTTATTTGTTGTAACAGATCATATATCAATTGATAACCTGTTGTCTAGTTATATATATTTAGACTGAAATGTGTCTTTATCATTTAACTTGCACATACAGGAAGCCTCACTGAAAACTTTGAATTATTGATCAGTAAGAAGTATATTAATTTTTTATCTCCTTCACATAGTTTTTAGGTGTTTAAATTTCAATATCTTATCAAAGTATCTAAAACAGTCGAATTATATTACACCAAGGTAGTTAAGTGTTATCGAATGATTTTAAAACGTAAATTGGCCACCGTAAAGAGTTTAAAGGCTGACGTTTCGAGCGTTAGCCGTTTTTCAGGGCCCTACGTCCATCGCTCTAACGAAGGGCTAACGCTCGAAACGTCAGCCTTTAAACTCTTTACGGTGGTCAAATTACGTTTTCAAATCAGTTGGTAACACTAAATGACCCTGTTATACTCTCCCACCGACGCAGCACCACAGTTTCTTTAGAAACATACCCCCTTTATATTACACCACGCCTGTCTTTCTCTGCCATCTTGTATTTGTAAACTGACAAAATCTAACATCAGACGTGACTTCAGAAAATCAACCAGTTAGAGCTGGCAAGTTTTCACGGAAATATTTTTCTTATACTCTTTATGAGGACAATAACAAAGAGAAAATTCAGCAAAGGGATCGATGAAACAAACTTGTCGTCATGGATTCTTCAACATTATGAGTGTTCTTAAGACACCTGTCACTTAATTTTCCGTAGAAGTTGATATCCTTCAAACTTACTAACTCTTTTTCGGGACAAAACAGTTGCAGCACTTTTCAAGAAACATACAATTTTGGAGCAGATGCACGGAGAATCAAAATTTCACTCATACTCCTCGACCTATTTTTCCTTTCCTTTCTTCCTCCTCTTATATTTTGCTATTATTCTCAGAAACACCATCTATATCATTGCTCTCTCCATAAAGTTGTTAATCATCTCATGATAGGACTCCGCTTTTGATGAACAAGTTGATGTGTGTCTTGGTAACAATTTTAAGCATTTCACCCAAGACACCAGCTAAAAATTTTTCCCAATCTGGTATTTTCGAGGAAAAAAATGATCTTTACTGCATTCTGAAGTAGGTGTGAAAGAATGCCATGGGGATACGAAGGAGATGGCAGCTTTTAGCGTAACATTACCAAAAATGAACCAAAAATATAGTTCATCTGAAAGCTTTGAATGCATTCCAGCAAAATTATCCAGTTTACTATATAACTAGTAACATAATAATAATTATATCACCTTGGTCTGCAACAGCCCGGCAATGAAACCATGATGAGAATAGAAAAGACGCAAAACCAAAGGGAAGCACCGTCAAGAGGAAGCATTGATCTTTCAAATACATCATGTACAACCGAAATATATACAGCGACAGACTGTTCGTTAACTGCTGACGATTTTAGGATGTTGCACGACTAGAGATCAAGGTTGTGGTTTGTTTCTGCAACGCAAAGCAGTAAAATTTTAATGTTATCTGGCTTTTTCAGCATTATAAATTATTTAAAGCGTGGTTGTATACATTTTATACATTTTACTTGGTGACTACATTGTTAAATTCTTATATTTTAATATTAGCTAGTTCTTAATCTTAATTTATTTAAATTTATATACCTTCATAAGGCTTTATAATTTCCTTTTCTCTTTTTATTTCGTGGCGTACCTGTAAACTAGCTTTTAGCTAAGCGTTCTGACCACGTTAAATAAATTGATTGATTGATTGATTGAATTGATTGATTGATTGTTGTCTATGCCGCCTAGGATAGATCAGTTAACAACCCACGCTCACGATTTTGAAATGTGATTGTTTGGCATATGCTTTTTTTCGTTCGAGAAACATTCAGGCGCAATTCCCAACATCTTTCATCTTAATTATCTGGTTTCTCTTCCAAATAACCAGTTCTAGAGGCAGTTAACGCCAAAAAAGATTACATGGATTCGTTATTTTCTGCAATATTACCCGTTTATACCAATGGAATGAGACGAGGTGTTCTCCTGAAATGAAAAATTAAAACAAGCTTGTTTATTGGCAGAAAATGCTATAGAGACGTAGCATTTGTGCGTTTTGTTGTTAATATCCGACGTTTTATATGTATTGTTATAAAACAAACAGAGAAGGGGCAGTATTGGTCCTGCAGGTATCGATTTAGCGGGTGAAATGTAAACCTTGATTTGCAAGTGTTTCCCGTTTTTTCCTCTTCTTTTTGTGGTCTCTTGTTTGTCCATAAGCCTTTACACGTGGATACTCTAGATCTAGTAGTATTGCATACCGGAACTGAAATTTTCAATTGAAAAGACACTATTTTGACATGTCCCTATTGGAAAACTCTGTTTCAGATCTCGAGAAATTTCTTCCCATGAGAATCCCACTAAATGAACTCTAATGAATTTTCTACTACATTCAAACAACAGCTAAAAAAGGAATATGATTTACATTATTGTGTAGTATTCCTGCATTTATAAACATAGAAGGAGTCGACTTAGATTAAATTTAATTTATGTTTAAAAAAACATTGAGGTAAGATGCATGTCACTTATCAAGCGTAAAGATTTATGTTTTGCTCACATCGTGATTGGTTTACTCTAGATACTAGAAATATAGTTCTCAATCAACTTTTTGGAAGACAAACAGATGACACAGATATTGTACTCTTTCCACAACGCGCTACAAACAAAAAAGTACAATATACGGGGCCAGGCAAAGAAAAATCTGAAAAAAGTCTGCCATGTCGGATGACGTCACCGAGTCTCAGCAGCGAAATTTGCATACGAATCCCATGATATTAACAACATCTTGTGGACGACATAAGGCCATCTATTAAAGGTAAAAACTTTTCAAAATATTGCAATGTAACGAAAACGCATGGCAGGGTTCCAACTAACCCCTTCCACTCCCCTTGTACCACAGTGAGGGTATAAGTTTTTATTTACGTTTTGAAAATTAAACTTGAATAATAAGGTGACAAGAAATAAGTAACATCTTTCTTTTCAGCGGTCTTCAGTTCTGAACTAAGTTTGAAAAAGAAAGATCCTATAATGTTTTAACGGATCCATAAGTTCAACGAGTAGGACTGAGATGGAGCGTTATATTTGACACCATCATAACCAAAGTCATATTCAGTTGCACTACCACCATCTTCAACGAAAGAAGCAGCGCCAGTCTCTGTGATCCCAATCCCATGATCAGCACGTGCACAGCTACTTCCTCCTCCTCCAATCATCATCACCGCTCCATCCCCAGTATCCCAGTCACACCAGAAGCCGATCTTGTCAGCACTTTGGATGCCTCCACTGCAATCAGCCTGTTGAAACCCGTCTGTTGACCTGTACTGTCCGCCATATTGAACTGGACAACTTCCCAGACACTGATCACTGGCCCAGACCGTGCCATTTCTAAAGTCGCCATAACTTGTGATTTTAGATCGAAATGTTTGTCCACCCGAACAGTTACCTGTGGTCTGTAACAGAGGGATGTGGCTGGGGTCGTCACTGCGTGTGATTTTTAATTCTCTGCCGCTGACCGACGAAAAGGCTGTTGAAATCATATCGTCGTTCTTTGAAGAGTTGTTTGTCGCTCCTAGGGCAATTTGTTGGTCGTACCACCATCTACCATCGTCACGCATCCAATTTTTGCCATCGCTGTTTGAGAATCGAGCAATAAGAGTCCAGCCTGTAGTGAAAAAACAGTTCTCATATTCTCTGTTTTTTGATTATTATTATTATTATTATTATAGTGCATGGACATTTTAATTTTATTTCTACGTCTTTCTGGCATATGATGGGAATATTGTAGAGAATAGCTCTTTATTCTCTTTCTAACTTGAAACGAATTGTGCAATGTTCCCACCCTTCTTCTGTTTTTATCGGTGGTAAAAAAAAAAAAAATAATAAATAAAAAAATAAAAAATTTGCGGTGACCATAATGAAAAATATTAACCGTTAGCCGTAAAAACCATCACTACATCAAGACACTCTTTGAAGACCAACTTTTGAGCCAGAGGTAGATTGATATAACTACGGATTTAGGGCACCGATTGCAATTTTCAGAGCCTCGCTTTCTAGTCTAATAGGAAAAAATGCGGGGCGGGGACACTTTCTCGGTTTTACCACCTGATATCCACAATCGAACAGAAAGTTTGGAGATGTGAAATAGATAATGGTTGTTAGTTGTTGCAAAGCAATAATCCTATGTTTTATAAACCGTACATTTTCTTTTACTTTATCTTCTAGCTTCTTGTCAAATAAATCTTTGAAAGCCTTACACCAGAGGCCAAAAGCTTTCGGTATGAAAATGTTGTTTTGGTCAGTGAGCGCAAGCTTATTTAAAAAAAGATGAAGTTATCAAAACTGGTGGAGAGGAATTAGTTATAGCCTAACTAATAAACTGACTCTAAGTAATGTGACTAACAAATAACAAACAGGGTTTACCGCTACGTATACATGTTTTTCCATTTCCATAAAATCCACTTTTACAGGAACACTTGTGGGAGCCATAGGTGTTCTGGCAGTTTGTATTAACGTCACAAGGCCAGATGGAAGCACTGCACTCGTCCATATCTGAATATTAAACGAAATTAACTTGGAGTGAATTAACGGGAGAATTCGGAAATATTCGATGAGGACAAGAAAGTGGTAAACAGCAAAGCTTTGAGTCATTCTCAGGTAGTGGAAGAGAATTACGCCGTCAGTTAAGTTTGAAGCAGTCTTGTAATTGTACACTAAATTATGTTTGAGTCACTCTCAGAGAATTACACCTTCAGTTAAGTTTGAAGCAGTCTCAGTGTAAATGTACACTAAATTATGTCTCACCCGTTTCACAATGTTTCCCTGTGTATCCTTTCGCGCAAACGCACACGTAACTGTTCTTCTCGTACTGTGCCGCACATTTCCAATTGTTCTGACAAGGCCATTTGAAACATGGAGACTAAAGAAAATATATAACAATAAGAAAGAAAGGAGAAAGATGTGGCACCAATCATTTTAAATATCATCACGGACCGTGTTTACAATAGAGTCTGTATATCTCTAAATAAACCTACCCCGCTAATACCCAAAAATTCTTTGTAAGTCTTCCGCTTAAATAACCCCTCTCCCAATTTCTGCAATTAACCACACTGTCCTCCTTCCACTGAGGAGAAACTTCCAAAGAAAAACATAGAGCTCAAATGTTACAGTTATCAGATTGGATCAGTTAGCCTTAAGCGTATTATTGAAAAAGCTAAAAAAGAAAAAACTTCCACAATAAATTGTCTGTAATTCCTTTCCTTTTCCTTTCACAAAAAGAGAGTCAACATTTTTCATGTCCAACTCACTGCAATACTATAGTGATGGTGACTCTGACTAGGGACAAGTTTGTCTGAGTTGTTGTACAAATCCGATGGAAGTAATTCACACAGAACTTTGCTATTGATATCATGAAATGCAGCCAGGTTTAAACTTAAAACACGACTGAATGTTGACACAAGCAAATCCACCCTCGCTGTCCTTTCCAACCTGGAGCGGTTCCAGGATGTACTGAACGGGGGTTCGGGTAAACGTCTGCTGAAGGGAGCCTATCCAAGGGGTCGGGGGCATGCTTTCACCAGAGTATTTTGAAATCTAGATCGTCGGAAAGGTGATATATCCAGGTTTTTTGAGCCGATGATTGTGGTTCGTTAATGCCATTGAAAAAAATCTCTGTTTTGAACTATTTTTAAATTTTTATGTCCATCAAACTCGTCAGAAACCGTGCGTATTGAAATGTTTTTCATTTCATTGTAGGGTGTTCGGCCGAACCACCCGAAACAATCCTGGATCTGCCCTAGAGTGGGCAACTACTTTAGGCCTTTATTGAAAAAAAAGGAAGGCGAATTTTAACTTGGTTTGGCGAGTGGCTCACAACTGAGACAGGGTTGATGTTTACCTTTGTTTACATTTACGTGAGTGTTCGTAAACGAATGCGAAGTGTTCTTTCCACACACAAACGCTGATAAACGTTCTTGTTACGTGTTTTCATACACGCGTGTACATTCTGTTTAAAAAAATAAACTCTTCCAATATGGTTTGCGTGTGAGAGAAAGGCCTCGACACTTAAACAAAATAGCATTAAAAACGTAAACGTAAGCCTGTGGAGCATATGCCAAGGGATTCAGAATCAGGCAGCGACAGATGTTTCATTGCTCCAGCGCAATAGTTTATCCTACAACTCATAATCAAGAGAAAGACTAACTTTAACGGAGGTTTACTAACCGTGAGATTAAACAACTGTGCAAAGATGAATCCACGCATAGGTAGAAGGGAAGAGGTATCATCTCCAGCACCTACTATTCCTCCATCGTTTAGTTCACAAATCGTGGTTCTTTCTTGTTCCTTGTAATTCACTGAGAGGCAAAGTGGACGGCTTCTCAGGCAGAGATGGACGCAGGATAAAACGCTGGACGCCTTCTGACGATCTATGACATGACCGGTTAGGTAATAATCTTCCACAATTTTAATGAAGGATGATCGGCCCTGTAGAGCTGATGATGAACTGTACACTGCAGTGGTCACAGTCAGTAGCATCATGAAGACGTTCATGTTCTAACCTGTGAAAAGCGGAGTTGTCCTACACTGGTAAGGCAAACTATAGAGGATCGATTTCCGATGTATGTTTTGTTGAAATTAGAATTTCGCATTTCCATCCCCATCTGTTTAACTGATTTTCATTTGTTGATTGTAATAAAACCTTTCAAAACATATTTTGTTGTGGCAATAGAAACGAGTGGAGCCCAATTCGGTCTGTAATCATACGAGTGATCGAGTGATAACAAAGTCGGACGACCGCGAAACGGGAGCCCGATTTGTTTATCACGACTTTACGATACGAATTCTTAAGTCTCTTCTACCAAAATGCACTGATGTTGCTGAGTAAAGCGGAACATTGGAAAGCTAAGCAGATGTTGTTTTTCAAGAAATTTGCGTCATTGTCTTTTCAGTTAGGAATGAAAATTTTCCATACCACACATTTCAAGAGTTCATGTCTTCCGCAGTATCTGATCGAAAGGAAGCTTGAAAGCTACAATCACGTTAAATTTGCCCCACTGTTTCCGCCTTAGTTACAAATGCATACAGAAATGTTTCATTGAAAGATTGTTGCGACGACATTCGTAATAAGAATCAAACACAGGCTCGCACATCAATCAGACAGGAAAGTGAAGCTAACAATCACCGTTTGGCCGTTGCTAAGAGCTTTGAGGCTTAAAGTCGAACAAGCTCTCCTGGTGCGAACGAGCATAAACCTGGTGCCCAAACAGGAGGGATCAAAAGCGCAGACCAAAAAGATGAAATTATTCACAAACAACTATCTTTCTTCCGCTTTTACATCCCATATTTCTTCTGACCTTTGAAGTTAACTACTAGTGGACAAGAGGATGCCTGAATTAAGATAAGGAAGTGTTTTCATAGGAGGTTCGAAGGCTGTTAGTTTCCTAAGAACCAAAAGCTGTAATAACTTGTCAAGCGGTCAAGGCTTTTAAGTAGTGCGATTTTAAACATCTCTCAAGAGGCTATTCTTGACGAATGCATTTTAAGAAGGGGCTCACATTTCACTCTAACTTCCCGGAGTAAGTATTCAAATAAATAATAGAAAAGTCTTTTGGGAGGAGGTTCCAAGTAGCCTCTGCTTTTGTTTCTCATTGGCTGACGACCGGTTACTTCTGCTGCGAAAAGCTAAATTCTTCAACCGAACAGGAACTGATAGATATTTTGACTTCGCATTCACAGACCTTTGAATCTGCTTTTATAATTACAGTTACATGTATTTAAAAACATTAGCAGTGTAAGAAGCGAAAATTACTTGATGTTTGGTTATGTAATCCTGCTCTTGTATTCGTCTTATTCCAGAGGTTGGATGTAAAAGATTGAGAAAGACAACCTTTAGTTGTCCCTTAGCAAGCTTCAATATAAGGTTTTGACAGAATCATCGATCTGTCTGCAGCTTGTCCACAATGCTTTCATCTCGACCGAATAAAAGTACGAGAAGATGATTGCAAATAAAATGAAAAATGCAAATAGATGTCAAAAATGCAAATTCATATATGTCTTTAGTTGTGTGCGCCCGGCCTCGTCAACGGTAGAACCAAATGGAAACTTTTCGTGTCAAAGATGCATTTTATGTGCTTCGATGTTGGTTGGATAACCACCTGCTGGTGATTGACTGAAACATTGCCTGCTGATAGCAGTGCATATTTTTCTCCGTTGGTTGAGGGTTGTGCAAGAAAAGCAAGGATTTTACCAAACGCGGAAGGGAAGGGGCATTTGAAATTGGAAGACGCATTTGTGGAGAACCATCCATTTTTCAAATCTAGAAGAAAGTGTTACAAGGCAATTGAATTTTTAAGTCGGTCAATGAAACTTGCTCAGTCCATTTTAATAATCAACATGGAAATGGCTTGTTCTGCTATTTTTGGCCTGATGTGAAGCTGGACGAGACTCTCCGCGATTTAGACCACAATTTTATTCGATCCAAAAAAAAGCAACAACAACAGCTGAAGCAAACTGCTACGAATACATCTTAAAGCAGTAACGGAAATGGGGATAGTAACTCTAAAGCTTGGTGGTTAATGAGAAAGATGATACCTTGGTGTCTTACGCCATTCAATTACCATGACTGCCATAATAATTGTTGTTATTATCGTTGTTACTATGGCTTACACCTCTTAGCATTTCATATATGCCTTGATTCAATCATAAAGATGGTGGAAGGACACTGTTTGTCTATTAGCCGAGGCGGTTCCAGAATGTACTAAACGTGGGGGTCGGGGGCATGCCTCCACCGGAACATTCTGAGATTTAGATCCTCAGAAAGGTGATATCCAGGTTTTTTGAGACGATGATTGTGGTTTGTTAATGCCATTGAAAACAATCTCTGTTTTGAGCTATATTAAACATATACTATGTCCATCAAACTCGTCAGAAACCGCACGTGTTGGAATGTTTTTTTTATTTCATAGCCTTGCTCTTTAAAATACATCACATACGACAGATATATTCACAGCGTCAGACTATTCGTACATTGCTGAGGATTTTAGGTAGTTGCGCGACTGAACATCAAGAATGTGGGTCTTGATTCAACGACCAGTAGAGGACCACTGGCTTTGTTTCTTTCTGTAACTCAATGCACTAAATTTTTAAATGTTATTTGGCTTTATCAGGAAAATAAATTATTTATAGCGCGATTGTCCATGCCGCTTGGATAGATCAGATAACCCCACGCTCAAAGTGATTCTTTGGCATATGGGTTTTTTGTTTTCCAAAAACATTCAGGCGCAATTCCGAACATCTTTCATGTTAATTATCTAGTTTCTCTTCTTCCAAATAACCAGTTCTAGCGGTAATTAACATCAAAAACGATAACATGTACTGGCTGTTTTCTAAAATATTAGCCGTTTATACCGATGGAATGAGGCAAGGTGTTCTTCTCTTTTAATGAAAAATTAAAACAAGCAGAAAATACTATAGAGACGTAGCATTTGTGTGTTTTGTTGTTAATATCCGACGTCTTAACTGATTAACGTCGTAAAAGGTTCTTTGAAGGGAAAGTAAGTTTTCAAGATTAAACGGGCCGGCAAGGTCACCAGATATTTGCAATTAGTTGCCTTTAGGAAAAGTTGTATTTTCATTCTTTCAGTTAATTGCATTAAGTGCGCATGTCTCTTAATAAAACAAACAGATGAGGAGCAGTATTGGGCCAGCAGGTATCAATTTAGCAGGTGAAATGTAAACCTCAACTTTTGCCATGTTTAAAATGCAAGTGTTTTCTGTTTTGTCCACTTCTTTTTGTGGTCTCTTGTTTATCCTTAAGCCTTTAACTCCAATTTCTCCTAACAATATCAATAGAATAGCAAACAGACAAGTGATTAGAATAAAGAAAAATATCTATAAGGAGATTGTAAGTTGATCCAATGCCAAATTCTCTAAACTAACATCACAGGAACTGTATGGAAGATAGTAAGGAGAATTACTAATGAGATCTTGGCTCTTGGGAGTTAAAGGGTTAAGTCTTCTCGTGCGGATACTGAAAGTTTCAATTTATAAAAAATCATTTTCGGAAGCATAAGCCGTTGAAATGTCCATATTGAAAAACTCTGTTTCAGACCTTGAGAAATTCCTTGCCATGAGGATCCCACTAAATGAAATCTAATGCATTTTCTAGAACATATAAACAGCCGTTAAAAAATAAATAGATATCATGATTGTGGAGGCGGACAAGCCCCGAGTACTGTTTCTGCAGTCATAAAATTAAAGGAGTCGGCTTAGATTAATCAGGAGTCAGTCTTAAACGCTTTACGTGCCATGAGAAGCATGCTGTAGAAAAATTATTTCACGAGTACGTGAAAATAGTTCCTCGAAAGTTCAAGGAGTCCAAACTGCATTTCAAAGTCAAAGTTATATGCTATCTTTCCCTCGTCACCGAAATTTGACCAGTTCCCTGACATTTGAATTAGGCAATTTTATAACAAATTGAAATGAACTTGCCAAAGTGTAAAACGATGTGGTAAAATTCTAAGGGCTAATTATTATTTGTTTGGTAAAAGATCAGATATCAATTGAAAACCTGCCGTAAATCTATGTATACCTAGACTGAAATTTTTCTTTATCATTTCAGTGACAGGATGCCTACTCTTGTTGAAAAGTCTGAATTATCGATCAGTTCGAAGTACATTAACATCTTTAATCAGGAGTCAGTCTAAAACGCTTTACGTACCACTGGAAGCCTGCGGTAGAAAAACTATTTCACTAGTACATGGAAATGGTTCCTTGAAAGTTCGAGGAGTCCAAACTGCATTTTAAAGTCGAAGTTGTAAGTGTTTTTCACCAGGCCACTGAAATTTCATTAGTTCCCTGGTATTTAAATTAAGCAATTTTATAGAAAATTGAAATGAACTTGCCAAAGTGTAAAACAAATGGCAAAATTCTAAGGGCTAAATAAAACTTTTTTGTCGTAAATTTATGTACGCCTAGACTGAAATTTGTTCATATCATTTAATTGGCACATACAAGAGGTCTTCTCCTGTTGAAAACTTTGAATTATTTATTAGTAAGAGGTATATTAATATTTTTAATCAGTATTCAGTCTAAAACGCTTTACGTACCATGAGAAGTATGCAGTGAAATAGCTATTTTCATTATTGCATGGAAATAGTTCCTTAAAAGTTCAGGGAGTCCAAACTGCATTTTGAAGTAGAAGTTATATGCTACCTTCATCAGGCCACCGAAATCTGATCAGTTTCCCGGCATTTGAATTAAACAATTTTATAACAAACTCTAAAGAACTTGCATAAGCGTAAAACGATATGTTAAAATTCTAAAGGCTAATTGTTATTTGTTGTAACAGATCACATATCAATTGATAACCTGTTGTATAGTTATATATATTTAGACTGAAATGTGTCTTTATCATTTAACTTGTATATACAGGAAGCCTCACTGAAAACTTTGAATTATTGATCAGTAAGAAGTATATTTTTTATCTCCTTCACATAGTTTTTAGGTGTTTAAATTTCAATATCTTATCAAAGTATCTAAAACAGTCGAATTATATTACACCAAGGTAGTTTAGTGTTATCGAATGATTTTAAAACGTAAATTGGCCACCGTAAAGAGTTTAAAAGCTGACGTTTCGAGCGT
The DNA here is from genome assembly GCF_036669915.1 of Pocillopora verrucosa. NCBI lineage: Eukaryota > Metazoa > Cnidaria > Anthozoa > Scleractinia > Pocilloporidae > Pocillopora > Pocillopora verrucosa. The sequence continues at coordinate 3,325,985 of NC_089316.1, read as the reverse complement.
TAGCCGTTTTTCAAGGCCCTACTTCCATCGCTCTGACGAAGGGCTAACGCTCGAAACGTCAGCCTTTTAACTCTTTACGGTGGTCAAATTACGTTTTCAAATCAGTTGGTAACACTAAATGACCCTGTTATACTCTCCCACCGACGCAGCACCACAGTTTCTTTAGAAACATACCCCCTTTATATTACACCACGCCTGTTTTTCTCTGCCATCTTGTATTTGTAAACTGACAAAATCTAACATCAGACGTGACTTCAGAAAATCAACCAGTTAGAGCTGGCAAGTTTTCACGAAAATATTTTTCTTATACTCTTTATGAGGACAATAACAAAGAGAAAATTCAGCAAATGGATCGATGAAACAAACTTGTCGTCATGGATTCTTCAACATTATGAGTGTTCTTAAGATACCTGTCACTTAATTTTCCGTAGAAGTTGATATTCTTCAAACTTACTGACTCTTTTTCGGGACAAAACAGTTGCAGCACTTTTCAAGAAACAAACAATTTTTGAGCAGATGCACGGAGAATCAAAATTTCACTCATACTCCTCTACCTATTTTTCCTTTCCTTTCTTCCTCCTCTTATATTTTGCTATTATTCTCAGAAACACTATTTATATCATTGCTCTCTCCATTAAGTTGTTAATCATCTCATGATAGGACTCCGCTTTTGATGAACAAGTTAATTTGTGTCTTGGCAACAATTTTCAGCATTTCACCCAAGACACAAGCCCAAACTTTTTCCCTCACTCCGGTATTTTCGAGGAAAAAATTGATCTTTACTGCATTCTGAAGTAGGTGTGAAAGAATGCCATGGGGATACGAAGGAGATGGCAGCCTTTAGCGTAACATTACCAAAAATGAACCGAAAATATAGTTCATCTGAAAACTTTGAATGCTATTCCAGCAAAAATATCCAGTTTACTAAATAACTAGTAACATGATAATAATTATATCACCTTGGTCTGCAACAGCCCGACAATGAAACCATGAGAAGAAAAGAACAGACGCAAAACAAAAGGGAAGCACTGTGAAAAGGAAGCATTGATCTTTCAAATACATCATATACAACTGAAATATATACAGCGACAGACGCTTCGTTAACTGCTGACGATTTTAGGATGTTGCGCGACTAGACATCAAGGTTTTGGGTCCTAATTCAACGACCATTAGAAGACTACTGCCCTCGTTTGTTTCTGTAACGCAAAGCAGTAAATGTTTAATGTTATTTGGCTTTTTCAGCATTATAAATTATTTAAAGCGTGGTTGTCTATGCCGCCTAGGATAGATCAGTTAACAACCCACGCTCACGATTTTGAAATGTGATTGTTTGGCATATGCTTTTTTTCGTTCGAGAAACATTCAGGCGCAATTCCCAACATCTTTCATGTTAATTATCTGGTTTCTCTTCCAAATAACCAGTTCTAGAGGTAGTTAACGCCAAAAAAGATTACATGGATTCGTTATTTTCTGAGATATTACCCGTTTATACCAATGGAATGAGGCGAGGTGTGCTTCTCCTGAAATGAAAAATTAACACAAGCTTGTTTATAGGCAGAAAATGCTATAGAGACGTAGCATTTGTGCGTTTTGTTGTTAATATCCGACGTTTTATATGTATTATTATAAAACAAACAGCTGAGGAGCAGTATTAGTCCTGCAGGTATCGATTTAGCGGGTGAAATGTAAACCTTGATTTCATTTTTAACTTTTCCCATGTTTCAAATGCAAGTGTTTCCCGTTTTTTCCTCTTCTTTTTGTGGTCTCTTGTTTTTCCATAAGCCTTTACACGTGGATACCCCAGATCTAGTAGTTTTGCATACCGGAACTGAAATTTTCAATTGAAAAGACACTATTTTCGGAAGTATAAGCCGTTGACATGTCCATATTGGAAAACTCTGTTTCAGATCTCGAGAAATTTCTTTCCATGAGAATCCCACTAAATGAACTCTAATGAATTTTCTACTACATTCAAACAACAGCTAAAAAGGAATATGATTTACATTATTGTGGAGGCGGACAAGCCCGGGTAGTATTCCTGCATTTATAAAGATAGAAGGAGTCCACTTAGATTAAATTTAATTTATGTTTAAAAAAACATTGAGGTAAGATGCATGTTACATATCAAGCGTAAATATTTATATTTTGTTCACATCGTGATTGGTTTACTCTAGATATTAGCAATATAGTTCTCAATCTACTTTTTGGAAGACAAACAGATGACGCAGATATTGTACTCTTTCCACAACGCGCTACAAACAAGAAAGTACAATATACGGGGCCAGGCAAAGAAAAATCTGAAAAAAGTCTGCCATGTTGGATGACGTCACCGAGTCTCAGCAGCGAAATTTGCATACGAATCCCATAATATTAACAACATCTTGTGGACGACATAAGGCCATCTATTAAAGGTAAAAACTTTTCAAAATATTGCAATGTAACGAAAACGCATGGCAGGGTTCCAACTAACCCCTTCCACTCCCCTTGTACCACAGTGAGGGTATAAGTTTTTATTTACGTTTTGAAAATTAAACTTGAATAATAAGGTGACAAGAAATAAGCAACATCTTTCTTTTCAGCGGTCTTCAGTTCTGAACCAAGTTTGTAAAAGAAAGATCTTATAATGTTTTAACGGATCCATAAGTTCAACGAGTAGGATTGAGATGGAACTGTATTTGTTAAACCGTCATAACCAAAGTCATATTCAGTTACACTACCACCATCTTCAACGAAAGAAGCAGCGTCAGTTTCTGTGATCCCAATCCCATGATCAGCACGTGCACAGCTATGTCCTCCTCCTCCAATCATCATCACTGATCCATCCCCACTACCATAGTCACACCAGAAGCCGATCTTGTCAGCACTTTGGATGCTTCCACTGCAATCAGCCTGTTGAAACCCGTCTGTTGACTTGTACTGTCCGCCATATTGAACCGTACAACTTCCCAGACACCGATTACTGGACCAGACCTTGCCATTTCTAAAGTCGCCATAACTTGTGATTTTAGATCGGAATGTTTGTCCAGCCAAACAGTTACCTGTGGTCTGTAACAGAGGAGTGTGACTAGGGTCGTCACTACGCGTGATCTTAAATTCGCTTCCTCTGACCAACCAAAATGCTGGTGAGATCATGTCAGTGTTTATAAAGGGACTCTCTGTCTTTCCAGTGGCAACTTGACGGTCGTACCACCAATGGCCAGTGTCAGCCATCCAGTTCTTGACGTCATTATTTGAAAAGCGGGCAATAATAGTCCAGCCTCTACCGTCTGTTGTCAATTCGCAGTAGACCTACAGTAAAAAAAAAAAATGAGTGCTTCACTGATATCGAACCGTGAAAAAATGCATTGTTTCATGTCTTAAAAATATACATTTTAACAATTTAAATATTTTGTTACAAGAACATTAAAAAAGATAGTAAGTCATGAGCTTGGTGAAGAAATAGAGAAAAATCTTTTTTCGTCTTGTCACAACCGTGGGAAAAAGAAAATGTCTGAGTCCCCATGAGTAATCGAACCTCAGACGTTCGGATCCCGCGCTCCGATGCTCAACCAGAGACACTATGATTAGCAAGGCTTATTAAGAAGTTAACATGACATGCGTTGTGCAGACCTCTAGGGTCATCAATGTCTTGAGCGTCATGTTTTTTAACATGTCATTGAAGTTCGTAATGGGCCTTACTCACCATAGAGTCTGTTGCTCTCTGTCTCTTTGCATCATAGTTCTCGTCTGAAATTTTCCAGTTGTTGCGTGAATGCAGCCTCGAATCGTTACTTTAGTTGGAGATTTAACTATTCTTATCAAGGTTGCTGACCGGCATGGCTGCATTGCCGTTATTTAGGGAAGGAATATATATTACATTTTTCTTCGGTTTAGACTTACAGGAAAGGCTTGTTGAGTGTTTTTATCGCATACGTGGTACATCGCGGCAGTTTCGCGAGAGGGTCCGTGAAAACAAGAGGAAGAGTTCACATTGCGCTTCATTAGTTAACTTTTGACCTTTTTATGTTCGTGGAGCGATTTTGTTGTTGTTGCAAAATAATTTGTTTAAAAAGGGTTGATATGTAACGGCCAGGTGTAAGATAATTCAACATTAGCCAACATCAAGACGCCTACGAGGTCCTTCAAAGTGCCAAAGAGAAACCAGGTTAGATGAGAATCTGACCATGCGCGAGAAACCTTTTTTAGCCATGTCAACGAAATGCGTAAAGCATTCTTAGAAAACGGTCTCCACTTTCTTTGCATCATAGTTCTTACTTGGAAGTTTCCAGTTATTGCGTGAATACAGCCTTGAACCGTTATTTCATTTGAAGATTTATCTTTTCTAATCAAGTTTGCTGACTGCCTCGACTGCATTGCCGTTATTTTGAGAGAGGAATACGTACTATATTTAATACGGTTCAGACTTACAGGAAAGGCTGGTTGAGTGTTTTTAGCTCGTAGGTAGTACATCCCATCAGTTTTGCGAGAAGGTCCATGCTGAACTAGGTCGCAAGAACTATCTAAAGACGCAACATAAAACTTCAAGAACTTTCAAGTCAAACTGTTTAAATACATTTTTAAACAGCTTGTGTTTTTCGATTGAAATTAAAAAGACTGTGCTTATCATTTGAAGACTTTTGCCAAACATTTTCTTGTCTAGTTTGTAATAAAAAAAAAACGTAGAGAGGAAATGTGTTTTGGATGTACAGTTGAAAAGTAATAACTGTTATAATACCCATTAATTTCGTAGCAATCACTGTGGTTACTGTTTCCGTTAACCCAAAGCTGTTTGTGGCTCGACAGATGTAGTCTTCTTCACCATGTGCTTTTGCAGTATTTACTGCGAGACATCCGTCTTCCTGGAAAAACGGAGAGAACAAAGTGGACCTTTGATGCCTAGTCCATTCAACTTTAGGACGAGGGGAACCTGTGGCCACGCAGCAGAGGCTGACAGTTGTTGCTTGTTCTACAACGACCTTCGGTGGAGGTTTGTTAGTAAACTGTGGTATCTCTAAACAAAAAGAAGATCATCAAGTTAACAAACAAAATAGGAGACCACGAATAATCTCAGATATATGCGGTTTGCGTAGGTTTTTGAAAATTGAAAATTTTGTCGCGCGTAGATTATCAATTTGAAGGAAAAGCAATAGGAAAAAGTAAACGTCTCTGGTGCAAAAAGAATTACACTCGGTATTATTACAAGTTCATTTTTACTTCACTTTCCTCTAATAGATGATAAAATCACATGAAAAATGAAATAATGTCGCAAGGATCAGATTGGGTAGTAGTATTCGATTGAGACATTTCTACATTCCCTTCAGTTTTATTCTTTGTCTTGTGCGTCAGGATAGGTGACTCAGGCTATGACACATGACTTGAGAGTAGCAGTTGCTGACTCCTTCAATTTTCGAATGCAAGGTTGGAAAGTATTTAAAGTTAAAGATCCTACCTTTTACGAGTAAACTGCCTGCGATTCTGAAAATTCCTAGACCGGTATGAGCTGCACACATATACGACCCCACATGTGACCTTTGAACGCTGTTAATTCGAAGTGCACCATCTTTCACGGTAGCATCAGATAGGGTACCTCCAAGCTTACGCCATGTTATTTTGGAGGACGTCTGGCCTTGAACCCAACAGAAGAATATTGCTGTCTCGTTGATAAAGACTTCCTGAGATAATGGATACACAATGATCTTCGGTGGAACAACACATTCTCCCTTTGGTCCCTGAATACCAACCAATCCTCTGATACCTTTGTTCCCTTTTAAGCCAATAGATCCTTTTTGTCCGTGACGACCCTTCGCTCCAGTATCTCCTTTAATTCCAGGAGCTCCAACAGACCCTTTGTCGCCTTTGTCGCCCTTTACTCCTTGAGGTCTTACGGGTCCTCTTTTGCCACCCACACCTGGAGCCCCAATAGGCCTTGATGGGCCTGGTGGTCCTACCTTTCCAGAGGCCCCTTTTTCTCCCTTATATCCGGGATACCCAAGGGCTCCTGGCGGTCCCGGAGGTCCTGCCTGGCATATTCTGTCTGAGGAGTTACAAACTTCAATGAACTTGTTGTTTATTTCTTGGCGGATTTGTTGTAAAGTTACAGTTCCTGCCGTTGGATTTGGAGCAATATTTCTTTTCTCTCTTTTGCGATGATCCACTGGATGTTTTCTCATAACACTTTCGAAATCTTTGTATGAAAAAAGTGGAAAAAAAATGGTCAAGAGTTTTAAATATTTTTAGAAAAAAAAATATTTATCCTGGGGTGCGGGAGCTTCACTATTTGTTTTAAAACAATTTAATTCTGCATTAAACATCATCGTCTTTAATGCAAAAAGACCACTTGGTAAGTCACAAAGGACAAATCTCTTGGCCAGTCATTATTGGTCGCGAGGGGTTGGGATCGGGGAATTTTGTGGGAATCACGTGGTTTTCATCGGGAACAGAGGGGAGGATCAGTGGTCACTAACAGAATGTAAAGGGGGGCTGTAGAAAATTGACGGTCATACATCTATGCAAATTAAGCGTCCACCATGTTGGTTCCCACCTCAGGTGTGCAAATATATTGCCATCTCTACAGTGCCCTCTCTCAAATACTTTGTTTTATGAATATTTCTGGTGAAAAAAATCCAGAATCACAAGAGAATATTCTCCTTAGAATACCTGTGCTTTCGAACTATGCGGAAGGCCTAGAAAGCCACATTCGAGAGCGATAACTTAAGAAACTTTTTGGTGATTGGTGTCGATCCAGTAGCCATTCCAAGCAGAATGTCTGCCGTCGATAGAAGTCTCGCACCTTCTTTCTTATTTTGTTCTGGAGACAAGTTATTCCTGACAAATAAGCAATTTAAAACATTCAAAAGTCTTGAAGCTTACAACCAAATAGTGTCTGGCTTCGTAACATCAGTTCAAGGAGCAGAGATTGTAAACAAGATTGTTGTTGTAGCGAAGGTGAGACATTCGCAGCGGATGAACGATCCCCTTGAAGGCATTTGGATTATCGCAAAAAGGGATACACAGATATACGTCAAGAAGAAGGAACGAATATAGTATGTGAAACATAGGAAATGTTCCACAATCATAACGCACGATCCGAACGCACTACTTAGGGGAAATGCTTGGCTTAATCCTTAAAGAAAATTCGTTGTAATTCAATGAGGAGAACTTCCTCCAAACACATGGAACCACTAAGGGTACGAAAATGGCAGTGTCATTTGCCAATATTTTCATGGCGGAAATTGAAACGAAATTAATTCAACAAGGTAAAATCAAGCCAAGAGAATGGAAACGTTACATCGATGACATTTTCTCCGTTTGGGATGCGACAGAAAAGTGCTGGATCGGTTTATTAAGACGAGCCAACTATCTCGACCATACTTTCAAATTCACGGCCGAAATATCAGAGAACCAAATCAGTTTTCTCAATACGACAGTGTTTAAAGGGGAAAGGTTTGCAAAAGATTTCATCTTGAACATCAAAACCCATTACAAGCCGACCCAGACCTTAATTCCAATTTACGTACTTCGCCTCGTGCCACCCACCAGGCGTAAAACATGATTTCATTAAAGGCGAAGCAATAAGATTGCTTAGAACTAACTCTTCCAAAAAACATTTGAAGAGGGCCGTTTGAAATTCAAACAACGCCTCAAAGCAAGAGGGTACCCAGAAAACATCATAGAAAGGTCTCTTTCAGGGATCAATTTTGCTTTTGACAATCGGCCCTTAAACATACACAAAAGCCGAAAGGTCACGAACGTTTATTGGCTTTTGTCATAACGTACTACCCGGCAGTTAAAAATTTAAAACAAATATTGATGGAGCATTTGAGTCTGATACACAATAAGCCCTTGCTGAAAAAAAATCTAAAAAACCTCCGATCATCTCTCACCAAAGAGAAATTCCTTTAAGACATGCTTGTGAGAGCAAAAATATAATTTCAAGGAGATAATGCGACGCAACTTCGAAAACCACCTAGGGAGTCCATGCCGGTCTGTCTTTACCTTTTTTCTTACATCGTGTCGCCGCGACTTATCGATTGTATCCAGTTCTCTCTCCTCTCTGTTTTCAATTCTTCTTCGAAGGAAGACTAACTTTTAACAACTGATGGTATTCGATAAAATCCAATTCCTTTGTCCTGATCAGTTCTGGTGCCACAGCCCAAAACTACACAAAGAATCATTTCTACTTTTTCACTTTTACCTAACTACAAGCGCATTTATAACTATTTGCTTGAGCACCAACATGGCGGATAGCAACTGCCGTCAAGACAAAAGTAACTTGGGTGAAAACCAAGAATAAGGGAGAAAGTTAAAATACTAAAGAGCCCGAAACAACCATAAACCTCCGACCTTCCCCCCTCCCCCCCTAGACGATAAAATATGACTGGTTCCTTAAGATGTGTGATTTGGAAATTATATATCTAAGCATTAACGAACTTTGTTCAACATTAAGCAGCCTAATCATACCTTTTTAAATTAATTTTCTTATTTCATCGGCTCATAACCAATTAGAACAATCCTCTCTGAATATTTCGTACAGGACCATTAAAACGTTCCCATTTCAATGATAGTTGAGATAATTTTATCAAGTCATGTTTCCGCATAAACCGTCAAAGGTTATGCAATGTTATATTTTAGTCATATTAATATCCTTCCTTTACATGAAAAAGAGAAGCATCACAAGCAACTGTTACATCTTGCCAACTTGAACTTCACTTTTAGTTTTTTAAGTTTGCATATTGTTTTTTGTAGTCTTAAGGTATATGGGTTGAGATTATGAACCCGTTGTACAACAAATACTGACCTAATCATCTTGCCAAAATGATATGGGTCTTTTGCATGACTACAGCCTGTCATGATCTCCATCATATCGAAAAGTTCATGGTCAGTTCTCATCAAACATTTGGAGCTCATAAATAAACACCAGGTCAATTAAGGCGGTTTTGCCATTTTCGTCATTTCCTATTCTTCCTTGCAGGGAATCGAATTGTAGAAGCTAAATTAATTCATATCATACTTCAAATTGACGCCGTTTGGATCAAAGTAAATAGTTTTGTATTTGCATGTACCTGTAATCGTTTTCAGCTTGTCCTTGACGTTTTTGTCTGCTTCATTTGTCGTCTTCATGCGACTTTCAACGGCTAAAATGCGCAGTTCATTGATTTGCGTTCGCTTGTTGATCATCTCCATCCTCAGGAACAGCGCAACAATCAGTAGAATTGAAATAAAAGAAAGAACCGATGAGCTCTTTCGAAAGACGTCGTCTGTTCTTTTTCTGTGAGCTTTCTCTGTAGAGTCCATTGTAGCTTTTCTGGACTTTCGGGCTCTTCTACTGAACAACGTTTATAATAAACGTGTAAGAAAACTCACGTACTTGTTTTCTTCCCCTGAAGATTTGCACTTCCCGAGTGACTGAAGTGGCTAAAGTTTCCTGTTTATCTTATTCCTCTGTCACGAATGAGTTACTTGTAAACGTAATACGCTTAGGATTGGAGACCGGAAATCTGTCTGTTGACCTCAAATTGACTAGAGTTGCATAATGTGGGTTTCACCTAAGGTGTTCTCTTATTTTCAATTTCTCATGTGGAATCATAAGGAGTTGTTTTATTAATCTCATGGACGTTTGGACTCTTGCTCTGATAAAACACAATAACTATTGCACTTCATTTTAGACTAGAAGCGGCGAGTTAACATGTCAAAATGTATTATGTTAGTATCACGTTTCCCTTAAACGCTATTCTTTTCACCGTGAAAGCTGGAACCGGGACTGATACAATCTTTACTTCCGGTGTTCTCAGTCCTTTAGTCGACAAACGACTCAGTTTTGCGGAGATCTTCTGCCACCAGGACATTGCAAAACTGAAAATAGACTAAACCATTGACCGAGCTTGAAAAAAATCAGTCTCAGAGATCTCGCACATCTGACTCTGATAATTCTTCTTTCAAAAAACCTCAGTGAAATTATGCTGACTTGTAGTGCTACTTTAACACAAAGAACAAAAACAATGCTCGTTTTTCATGCCAAAAAATAGGCTAACACAATTTATAAGGGCTTAGCTTAGATGGACTAAAGGGGAGATTGATAAGTTTCTTTAGTGAGACTATAAAAAAATGGACCAGACCCTCCTGGAGGTTTAACAATGAATATTTTTTTTCATGGTAAATGAAATTAAAATGAACAAGATTTGGAATGGAGAACTGATGTTTATAATGGAAAAGTTTTTTTGCAATCTCTTACAAAAGACTTCAACCTCTTCTACCTTTTATTTTTATGGCGGAATAAGGGATCTTTTACCACGGATGTTTATCAAAACAGCATTGAGTTTTCTAATTACCTATTTATTTCTTTATGCTCATTCAATTAAACAATAGGTGTATGATAAGGTTTCACCAATTGATCACCACACAATCAATGACAAATACTTCAGATCTCCTCAACAAGTTTAGTGATGAGTCTGTTAAAACAATTCTAATGAAAATGACTTTCAAGGAAAAAGGACTTAATTGCAATTCGTTGCCAATGAAGATCTAAAGATGTGAAAATCTTAAGATCTTTTCCCTTTCGTAGCTTTGCTTTGAGAGGGAAAAGATGCGATGTTAGTGAGCATTTTTAAATGATCAAAAACTTGGATCACAGGGTGAAAATAAATAATTAATACCGTCCTCTCCACGGTTCATTTTAGCAGATAATTTTTAACAGATCCACAAGTTCAACGACTAGGACTGGGATTGGTTGTCATGTGTTTGAGCATCATAACCAAAGTCATATTTAAAAGGTAAAGAGATATTATATCATAACGAGTAAAGTGTGGTTTAAGGGTTAATGTAAACAACGAGAGAATTAACGGTTTTAATTTTTAAAGCGAAATACAGTAAACCTATAAACTATTTTCTGAGTCTTATTTTCTATTTTTTGTCAAGTTCGAAAGCTACTGCTGTTTTAAGAAAGCCAAAATTTATATTATAAAAAACGAAAAATCTAAAACAAGTCTGCCATGTTGGTTGACGTCACCGAATCACAACAGCGCGATTTGCATATGTATCCCATCATATCAACAACATCTCGTAGACAAAGGCTATCTATTAAATGTAAAAACCTTGAAAAATATTGCAAGGTAAATAAAACGCAAGGGAGACTTCAAACCAATCCCTCTCTCCCCCCCCCCCCTTGTACAACGGTGGAGGTTTAAGCTTTCATGTACGTTTGACAATGAAACTAGGATAATAAAGTGACAAGGAATGAGCATTATCCTTTTCAACGTTCTTCAGTCCTAATCTTAGTTTGAAAAAGAAAGATCGTATAATTTTCAACGGATCCATAAGTTCAACGAGTAGGACTGGTTTGGAGGGGTGTTTGACCAGGCATCATAACCAAAGTCATATTCAGCTTCACCATTACCATCTTCAACGAAAGAGGCAGCGTCAGTTTCTGTGATCCCAATCCCATGATCAGCACGTTCACAGCTACTTCCTCCTCCTCCTCCAATCATCATCACTGCTCCATCCCCACCATTCCAGTCACACCAGAAGCCGATCTTGTCAGCACTTTGGATGCTTCCACTGCAATCAGCCTGTTGAAACCCGTCTGTTGACTTGTACTGTCCGCCATATTGAACCGTACAACTTCCCAGACACTGATTACTGGCCCAGACCTTGCCATTTCTAAAGTCGCCATAACTTGTGATTTTAGATCGGAATGTTTGTCCAGCCAAACAGTTACCTGTGGTCTGTAACAGAGGGGTGTGACTGGGGTCGTCAGTGCGCGTGATCTTAAATTCGCTTCCTCTGACCGACCAAAATGCTGGTGAGATCATATCAGCGTTTAATGATGGATCATTTGTTGTTCCATTGGCAGCTTGCTGGTCATACCACCATCTACCATCGTCACGCATCCAATTCTTGCCATCGCTGTTTGAGAATCGAGCGATAAGGGTCCATCCTTCAAGACTTGCTGTGATATCACAATAGACCTAAAAGTACATTGCAAATATATTACAATCAAAAGCAGGGCATTTATTATTTTTGTTATAAGTTGGTGAGGAATTGATAGAATACCTTGATAGATATGAAGTACTCTAACAGCTTTAAAACCATAAGATAAAAAATTGAAATATTCACTGGGAGGCTTGGGATCTAGTCGTAACTCTTGCACTCAGTGAGAAGGAGGGGTGGGATAGGAGAGGTGAGAATGAAAGTGAGAAGGCACCTCTTCACATCAGGAAAGGTTTTTCTCTTACTAAGAGTCTCTTTTTAATTTAAATGTGTAATATTTTAATTGCCATCGCGACTGAATTTTTGACCGGAAGATGTAAATAGGTGCAACCCATTGAAAAATGCGTGCTCTCTTGTTGGTATGTGCTATGAACTATTCTCGACGGAAAAATATTTTATAATCTTTGGATTCCTGGGTGATGCTAAGATGGCGACTATTAACATTTTTTTTATTAAAGTTTATACTGTCAGTAAGGCTGGAAGAAAAGTCGAACTACATTGAACTCTTTATTTGGCTCAAAAAAGCTCTCGTCCGGAGAGGAAAAAAAAGAGAACACAACAGAAAAATTCAACACCGAACAAAACAAAAACAAACAACAAAACAAACCAAGGACAGGAAAAGTAACAAAAATTGTTTATTTACGAGATCGTCTTTAAAGCAATAATTCATATTTAATCTATTCTGGATTTAAAGAAAACGAGAAAGCTATTAAGTTTGTAAAACATGCTTCGACAGAAACTTCTGTCATCTTCATTTAATTAATGTACAAAGCGTTGGAAGTTGAATTTATAATAAGTAGAAAATTGATAATTATGATAAATGGTGACAACAAGAAAGAGGCAAAGCTTGAAAGTGTGAGAATTAAAAGGATAGTTTCAACTTAAGATAAAAGAGGCTATTCATATACAACCCTCTTCGAATCAACAATCACACCATGTAAATCTAAAACTATCCTTTTAACCCTCACACTTTCATGCTTTGCCTCTTTCTTGTTGTCGGCATTTATCATAATTAGCATTTTCTTCTCACTATAAATTCAACTTCCAACGCTTTGTACATTAATTAAATGAAGATGACAGAAGTTTCTGTCGAAACATGTTTTACAAACTTAAAAGTTTTGTCGTTTTCTTCAAATTCTTGACTTGCCTGCTACTATTAAGAACCTTTGGAAGTATTTATTCTGAAAGAGAAATAAAGGCTCTAGACTTACTTTATATCCAAAATTGACCGCGAAAAGCTCGAAGCTTCCGGGACGTCTCTCCATGTTTTTCTTTGAAACTTCTTCACAAGAATGTACTGAAAGTTGATAAAAAGAAGACATGGATAATGAATAAGAAAAGGGAGAAATATTTACGAAGATATCAACATGTTTTTGTGGTTCTCGTTCTAGAAAGGGAGGCATAAGAACACACAAGAACAAGAAAGCACACAGAACAGAACTAAACGAAAAACCTAAATCACACCGACAGTGAAAAATTGTTGGACGCCAATTTTTTTATACGGTCGCCTAGATGTTAGTAATGAGATAACCGCTAGCCTGAATGTAGGCAATATCACGACAAATGTATTAAACTTAGGATTTTTCACATTTCGACGAAGATACCGGCTAGTTACTCACGAGATAGGCCAGGAGCTAGGGCATGTAGTTGTTTGTTTGTTTATTGGTGTTATTGACCCACCTATTCATGTATTATAATCATCATTTTGAGTCTCACGTGCAAGATATTGTCGGAGATCATGACAATCAGGGACGGGACCTCAGTCAGTTTTAACGACGCTCTTATCAATCTTTGATTATTGAAAAGAGCGCTCCGAGATGCTTAACCATGTAACAAGTGTTTGTATTTTTGGAATTCTGTACAGTTTTTGTTAATTTAAGTAGGCTATTGGTGTTACTGTCATGACAGAATTGGTCTCCGGATTGGTATGCAATGAGTATTTGATAACTGGAATGATGGCAAGTCATATTATTGATTTAAAGACACCTTTTGTCTTGACGACTACTGTCGTTGTTGTTTCTGCCAGTCCGAAGCGGTTTCTTGCGCGGCAGACATATTTCCCGTCGCTGTTGAACCCAACAGGGTTGTATTGGAGGCAGCCTTGTTCCTCGAAAGCCAATGATGTATCAGCGGAGTGTACCTGACGAGCGCGTGACCATTCCACGTTAGGAGGAGGAGAGCCCACAGCCTCGCAACAGAGACTTAAAACGGAGCCTTCATCTACAATGACCAAAGATGGTAGTTTCTTGACAAATGTTGGTGGCTCTGAAGGTAGAGTAAAATCGATTCAAAAACCGACGTGTAATAAACAACATCATGTGATCAATAGCAACCGTCAGCAATAGCAACTTAACAACAATAAGCAACAAAATAGCAAGAATATACAACTAAAACCTATTATACTTTTTAACATTATCAAGTAGACATAACTTTTCCCGTGATCGGTATTAAAGGAGCTAAATTACTATCTGAACGCACTCAATGTCGACGGCCCACTGTGGAAGGACAAAAATGTGTATTTCATTTACAAGTGGCAGTCTACACTGGTGTTAAAGAAACATATTATAAAAAATCAGAAAAATGAGGGAGTGATATCCATACCTTTTACTTGTAAAGTGCTGAAACCTGTTAGATTTCTGAGACCAGTGTTAGCTGAACACATATACGACCCCACATGTGACCTTTGTACGCCATTGATTCGAAGCGCACCATCTTCCACGATAGCATCAGATAGAGTACCTCCAAGTCTACGCCATGTTATTTTGGACGACGTCTGGCCTTGAACCCAACAGAAAAATATTGCTGTCTCATTGATAAAGACTTCCTGAGATGCTGGATACACACTGATCTTAGGTGGAACGACACATTCTCTGGTTGGTCCCTGAATACTAACCAATCCTCTGTCCCCTGTGTTCCCTTTTAAGCCAATAGATCCTTTTTGTCCTTGACGACCCTTCTCTCCAGTCTCTCCTCTAATACCACGAGCTCCAACGGGCCCTTTGTCACCTTTTTCACCCTTTTCTCCTTGAGGTCCCACAGGTCCTCTAAGACCACTTTCGCCTGGAACCCCAGTGGGCCCCCATGGACCTGGTGGTCCTTTACTTCCAGGGGCCCCTTTTTCTCCCTTATATCCGGGATACCCAGGGGCTCCTGGCGGTCCCGGAGGTCCTGCCTGGCATATTCTGTCTGAGGAGTTACAAACTTCATTGAACTTGTTATTTATTTCTTGGCGGATTTGTTGTAAAGTTATAGTTGCTGGCGTTGGACTCAAAGCAGCATTTCTTTTATGTCTTTGGCGATAATCCACATTATGTGTTTCCATTCCGCTTTCAAAATCTGTATATTACAAATATAAAAATATTAGCAATTTATATTCTGAAATCAGTATGCAAATTCTCCATACATTTACTAAGACGGTGACAAGGAGAATTAGTTGAACAATCAAAAGGTTCTTTATTTGGTATTTATTTCCTCTATTCTCATGACCATAATGCTTGATTCAGGGGTGAAATTCAGGAGAAATTAGATGCTTGTCTTTCTTGGAAACAGTTACACCTTGTTTGATTAAAAAATATCAAATTTTGAAAACAACATCAAAACATGGGTTGACAGCAACCTGACCATCTATTTACACAATCTAATTGAATTTATCCGACCTACTTCTAATTAGTTCAAAAATAGGTCATCAGTTCTTTTCAATCTCCGAAGAATTTTTTTGGGGAAATGATTCAGCGTGATTTAATCAAATTTTAAAGTTGGATAAAATGAGTCGATTCGAGAACGGGAATTGGCGATATTTTCAATAACAATTATAATCCAGTGTTTAGGTGCTAGTTTCGTATTCGCGCGACAAAAAAAATAAAGAAACGCTATGGTCCAGCGCAAAAGTTTTGACATAAAAATAGTCAGTCGAAAAACTGCTCAAATAATTTGTATGATCCAATAAAAACTCCATTAATCAGTAGCATCTACTACCTCAGCAATCTCCCACCCCTCCCTGCGTACTAATATTTCCTCTTCCACCCCTCTCTTAGTAACAAAAGTCTGTCTACCACGTGCACCCCTCCCTGGGTACTGATAGACTGCATCCCAACCCTCCCTAAGTACTAATGGTCTGCCTCCCCCGTGATTAAGCGGTTCAAAAATTGAACTAAAAAAGGGTCTAAAAATTGGTCCACATAAATGGTCCAAAAAATGGTCCAAAAACTAGCCCAATGGTGTAAGGGTCCACTGGTTCAGTCCATATTTCACCTTATGTCCTGTTATCTGTCATTCATTTTCCGAGGTCAGTGGCTAATAACTTCATAGAGTAATCATCTCTAGATCAAGACGACTATACTACCTTGATGAAAACTTTTTGACACAAAATAATTTGTCAAGTCACTTATCTGCTTGAACCATGATGGTTTTGGCAACATGTCTAACCATTTTCGAGCCATTTGATAATTTATTTTCTACATGATAAACAAAGGAAGCATCGTTCAATCTGATGTAGAGTTTTAGCGATGATTTGGTGGAAATCACATATATTGCCACAAAGAGTAAGAAAAAGGTTTGCAATGAGAATAACGCAATTGTCGCAAAATCTAGACGTAAATGTACAGATAATCTTTTGCAGTACCTTCTCTGCTGATAAACCTAAGAACGAAATTGTATAGAGACAATGGAACCATTAAATTTGAGTGTGTAATAATCTACTCACTAGTGAGCAGTTTACAAAATTTGGGAATTTGGGGTGCCTCCTAGAGTAAATGTTATTGCTACAATGCCCATTGATGCAAAACTACCGTCGTAGACACATTGATCGATGGGGAATGGTATGTGTATGCGTTGCTAAGCTTCCATCTAGGAAAGCGCCGATAGAAATGATCGGGATTTAGTTCTAAGATTGCCTTCTTTGAATCTATGTTGTGAATTACTGTACCGTTAAGATGAAACTAAATTGGCCCAAATTATTGGAGACGGGCTAATTTCATGCGATGAAGCCGGATTCCTTAGAGCAAATTATCATAGACTTGCAAATAAAATGTTACTTACCCTTTGACAGTTTCCCCTCGTTACCTGCTCTTTTCCTCAAAACGGCGATCTTAAGGTGAGCTTCAACATCTGAAATGCGAAGTTCGTTCCTCTTCGTGTTCCTGTTTATTGTTTCCATCCTTAAGAACAGCACAACAATCAACAGAATGGAAATGAAAGAAAGAATTGAAGAGCATCTGTGAAAAGCATCGATTGAGCATTTTGCTGAATGTTTCTTCGTAGAGTCCATTGCAGCTTCAAGGGGATTTGAGTGAACAGCTTCCCTGATTAGCAAAGTCTGTACCGTTTCGCCAGCGGGAACCAATAGTTTATGCTTCGCATCGTATGCGTGAAGTTTAAATTCATCGTTTTTCTCTTAGAGAATCGGGATGAAATTTCATCCTTCTCTGTGTTATTGAAAGAATGTTATCTGTTTGTTTAGTTGTCTTGTTTTTTCCTTTCTCGGTTGGAAAAGAATATGCCCGGAAAGCACGGTTACAAGGGTCCGCACGCACAGTTTGCGTGGCTTCTTCCATCTGCAGTATCCTTGTGCCCGTTGAAAATTATTGTTTTCCATAATGATATGATAAAATTCTGACGACACTGATGCAAATATAGTGCCTTATTTGTGTCAAGGTGTATATCGTATTTGCGGGTGACAAGCCATGGAAGTCGTTAAATTATTATTTTGTTACATTAAGCATATATTTGTCCGGTTAAGGTATTAAGTGAGTTGTTTGTTATCTTTTTTGTTTAGTTGTCTTGTTTTTTCCTTTTTCGGCTTGGAAAGAATATGCCCAGAAAGCACGTTTACAAAGGTCCGCACGCATAGTTTGCTTGACTTCTTCCATCTGCGGTATCTCTGTGCTCGATTAAAATTTTAGTTTTCCTTGATGATATGATAAAATACTGACAAAACTAATGCAGATGGTGCCTTATTTGCGTCAAGGTATTTATCTTGTTTGCGGGTGACAAGTCATGGAAGTCGTTAAATTACTTTTTTCACATTAATCATATATTTTTCCGGCTAAGGTATTAGTGAGTTGTTTGTTATCTTGCTTGTTTTATCCTTTTGCGGTTAGGAAAGAATATGCCCGGAAGGCACATTTGCAGAGGTCCGCACGCATAGTTTGCTCGACTTCTTCCATCTGCAGTATCCTTATCCCGATTAAAATTCTTCTTTTCTTTGATGTTAATGGCGAACTACTTATTAAACTAATGCAAAATCTTTAAAATCTACCATTTTATGAAGCTACTAATAAAAAACGGTCGGGGTTTGTTTAACAGACTAATTTGCATAATTCTGCTGCCAGGTTAGCAAAATCACCAAAAGTTTTAAGACACTAATAACTGCAAGATGTTTTTACATTTATGCTTTCGCAAATCGTATTAGTAATAAGTAATTATTAATGGTCCGGTCTGGACTTGAGAAATATCACCGAAGAAAGAAAGAGTAACTTTGACCAATTTCAAAAAGCTTTCAAACGATTGTTTTCAATAAATTATGGCGAATCTCTGAATAACATATCAAAATTGAAATACTTTCCAAACTCTCGAGATATCACATAATTCAAGAATCCAAACGTTTTCCTGCTGCATGTAGTATATTACGAGGAGCAAGCCTATCACCTTGAGAAATTTTCGATGTCACAAGAGGTCAAAAACGGGCCTTATGCAGCTTTGATTATTGAGAGCTCTCAAAAGAAATTTTTAACGTATTTCCAGAAACCAATGTGGTTTTACTTACTTACTCCCAAAGATAGTTTAATAGTTATAGTTTTTGGGCAAAGTTTGAGGCAAACGTTTCTCCGATGCGAAATGCCTTGGACCGCTCTAACAGAGATCGCCACCTAATGTGTGTCTTGGTAAAAATTTTAAACACTTCACCCAAGACACAAACTAAGACTTTTTTTCCCCGAGGAAAAAAATGATCTTGATTGCATTCTGAAGTTGCGAAAGAAAATGCTATGGTGATTTGAAAGAGATGGCACCTTTTAACACAACATTACCAGAAATGAACTTAAAATATAGTTCATCTGAAAGCTTTAAATGCTCTACCAGCAAAAAATATCGACATCACCTTTGTCTGCAACAGCCCGGCAATGAAACCACGTGATCAAAACAACAGACGCAAAACCAAAGGGAGGCATCGTGAAAATGAAGGCTTTCCCTTTAAAATACATCACATACGACTTAGATATATATAGCGACAGGCTATTCGTACAGTGTTGACGATTTTAGGTTGTTGTGCGACTGGACATTAAGGTTGTGGGTCCTAATTCAACGACCACTGCCCTGATTTGTTTCTGCAATGCAAAGCAGTAAAATATTAATGCTATTTGGCGTTTTTAGCAAAATAAATTATTTATAGGGTGATTGTCCATGCTGCTCAGAACAGATTAGGAAAACCTCACTCTCATGATTTGAAAGGTGATTCTTTGGCATACGTTTTTTTTTTGTGGAACGCTTAGGTGCAATTCCGAGCATCTCTAAAGTTAATTATCTGGTTTCTCTTCTTCTAAATAACCATTTCTAGCGGTAGTTAACGCCAAAAACGATAACATGTACTCGTTGTTTTCTAAAATATTATCCGTTTATACCTATGAAATGAGGCAATGTCTTTTCTCCTGAAATGAAAAATTGAAACAACCTATTTATGGGGACGTAGTATTTGTGTGATTTGTTGTAAAAATATCCAATCTTTTAACTGATTAACGTCGTAAAAGGTTCTTGGAAGGGAAAGTAAGGTCGTTAGATACTTGAAATTAGTTGCCTTGAAGAAAAGTTGTATTTTCATTCTTTCAGTAGATTGCATTAAGTGTGAATATCTCTTCATAAAACAAACGGATGCGGTGCAGTGTGGGCCCAGCAGGTACTATTTAGCAGGCGAAATTTAAACTTTAATTGGTAATCTAGTGTTAACAACTGGGTTGAAAACGTAAATTAGCCACCGTAAAGAGTAAAAAAGCTGACGTTTCGAGCGTTAGCCCTTCGTCAGTCGAAACGTCAGCTTTTTTACTCTTTACGGTGGCTAATTTACGTTTTCAACCCAGTTGTTAACACTAAATTACCTGCTATACTGTCCCACCGACGCAGCACCACAGTTTCTTTAGAAACTTACCTCTTTAAACTTTAATTGCTTTGTTAACTTTTGACATGTTTAAAATGAAAGTGTTTCATGTTTTGTTCACTTCTTTTTGTGGTCTCTTGTTTATCCTTAACCCTTTAACTCCCATGAGTGACCAAGACAGAATTTCTCCTTACAATATTAGTATAATATCAAGCAGACAAGTGATTAGAATGAAGAAAAATATCAATGAGGTATTGTACGTTGATCCAATACCAAATTCTCTAAACTAACATCACAAGAACTGTATGGGAGACCGTGTGTAAGGAGGATTAATAATGAGATCTTGGGAGTTAAAGGGTTAAGTCTTCTCGCGTGGGTACTCTAGATCTAGTAGTTTTGCATACCGGAACTGAAATTTTAAATTGAAAAGAAAGTATCTAATTTTCGGAAACCGTTGACATGTCCATAATGGGAAACTCTCTTTTAAGATCTTGAGAAATTCCTTTAATAAGGATCCCACTAAATGAACACAAATGCATTTTCTACTACAGTCATACAACCATTAAAAAGAAATAAATACTACTGTGGAAGCCCCGAGTTCAATTTCTGCAGTTTTAACACTAAAGGAGTTGACTAAGATTAAAATATAATTTCTGTATATAAAAACATTGAACTAAGATGCATGATACATATCAAGCATAAAGATTTATTTTTTGTTCACATCGTGATTAGTTTGCTCTAATACTAAATACTACAATATAGTTCTCAGCTAATTTTTGAAAAAAAATAGATAACACAAATATTGTACTCTTTCCGCAACACGCTACAAACAAGTAAGAACAATACAGAGGCCTACAAAAAGTTCAAAACAGGATGCAGAATTCTAAATTGATTTTTTTAAAAAACGAATCAGAGGCACCATCTAAACTACTAGGTAGCCATTATTTAAAACGCATAACTGAGATATGTTGCAAGCAGTTGTCGAAACTAAATGTAAAAGTTGTTAGTCAGCAAAATGACATTTAAATGTACTCGTCTCTGAAACAAAAATCGAATCGAAAGCACGCCTCTTCTGACTTCACTCGCTCTTTCTCGTTAAACTTATGTCTGAACCTCACCTCATTAAGGAGAGTCTAATTGGTGGAGTGAAGCCATAGAGGGCAAGAAATGCAATATCTTAGGTTCAAAAAATGTATATCCGAGCCTTCATACTCTCCGACTTACCAGTCAGAAGATCAGAGTTTGTAATTTGGTTTATGGCTTGTTAACTTCATTACTAATCACACAAGTATTACGTTATAATTTTTAACGTATAATTCTTATAATTTTTAACGGATCCATAAGTTCAACGAGTAGGACAGGGATGGAGCGCTTTTCGTTTGAGCATCATAACCAAAGTCGTATTCAGTTTGTGTGCTATCCTCTTCAACGAAAGAAGCAGCGTTAGTTTCTGAGACTCCAATGCCGTGATCTGCACATGCACATTTATATCCTCCTCCACCAATCATCATGACTGCTCCATCCCCAGTATCCCAGTCACACCAGAAGCCGATCTTGTCAGCACTTTGGATGCTTCCACTGCAATCAGCCTGTTGAAACCCGTCTGTTGACTTGTACTGTCCGCCATATTGAACCGTACAACTTCCCAGACACTGATCACTGGCCTAAAGTCGCCATAACTTGTGATTTTAGATCGGAATGTTTGTCCACCCAAACAGTTACCTGTGGTCTGTAACAGAGGGGTGTGACTAGGGTCGTCACTACGCGTGATCTTAAATTCGCTTCCTCTGACCAACCAAAATGCTGGTGAGATCATGTCAGTGTTTCTAAAGGGACTCTCTGTCCTTCCAGTGGAAACTTGACGGTCGTACCACCAATGGCCAGTGTCAGCCATCCAGTTCTTGACGTCATTATTTGAAAAGCGGGAAATAAGAGTCCAGCCTCTACCGTCTGTTGTCAATTCGCAGTAGACCTGCAGTAAAAAAAAAAAAAAAAAAAAAATGAGTGCTTCTCTGATATCGAACCGTGGAAAAATGCATTGTTTCATGTCTTAAAAATATATATTTTAACAATTTAAATATTTTGTAACAAGAACATTAAAAAAGATGGTAAGTCTTGAGCTCGGTGAAGAAATAGAGAAACATCTTTTTTCGTCTTGTCACAAGCGTAGGAAAAAGAAAATTTCTGAGTCCCCATGAGGAATGGAACCTCAGACGTTCGGATCCCGCGCTCCAATACTCAACCAGAGACACTTTGATTAGAAAGGCCTATTAAGGAGTTCCTATATAACATGCGTTCTGCAGACCTCTAGGGTCATCAGTGTCTTGAGCGTCATGTTTTTTGAACTTCGTAATGGGCCTTACTCACTATAGAGTCTCTTTGCATCATAGTTCTCGTCTGAAAGTTTCCAGTTGTTGCGTGAATGCAGCCTCGAATCGTTATTTTAGTTGGAGATTTAACTATTTTTATCAAGGTTTCCGACCGGCATGGCTGCATTGCCGTTATTTAGGGGAAGAATATATATTACATTTTTCTTCGGTTTAGACTTACAGGAAAGGCTAGTTGAGTGTTTTTATCGCATACGTGGTACATCGCGGTAGTTTCGCGAGAGGGTCCGTGAAAACAAGAGGAAAAGTTCACATTGTGCTTCATTGGTTAACTTTTGACCTTTTTATGTTCGTGGAGCGATTTTGTTGTTGTTGCAAAATAATTTGTTTAAAAAGGGTTGATATGTAACGGCCAGGTGTAAGATAATGCAACATTAGCCAACATGAAGACGCCTACGAGGTCCTTCAAAGTGCCAAAGAGAAACCAGGTTGAATGAGAATCTGACCATGCGAGAGAAACCTTTTTTAGCCATGTCAACGAAATGCGTAAAGCATTCTTAGAAAACGGTCTCCACTCTCTTTGCATCATAGCTCTTACTTGGAAGTTTCCAGTTACTGCATGAATACAACCTTGAACCGTTATTTCAGTTGAAGATTTATCTTTTCTAATCAAGTTTGCTGACTGGCTCGGCTGCATTGCCGTTATTTTGAGAGAGGAATACGTACTATATTTAATACGGATCAGACTTACAGGAAAGGCTGGTTGAGTGTTTTTTAGCTCGTAGGTAGTACATCCCATCAGTTTTGCGAGAAGGTCCATGCTGAATAAGGTCACAAGAACTATCTAGAGACGGAACACAAAATTTCAAGAACTTTCAAGTCAAACTGAATGAACACATTTGTACACAGCTTGAGTTTTTGATTAAAAGTAAAAGAATGTGCTTACCATTCTAAGACTTTTGTCAAACATTTTCCTGTCCAGTTTGTCATAAACAACATGGGGAAGAAATGTGTTTTGGATGTACAGTTGAAAAGTACTCAAAATAATAATTGTTATAATACCAGTTAATTTCGTTGCAATCACCGTGGTTATTGTTTCCGATAACCCAAAGCTGTTTGTGGCTCGACAGACGTAGTCTTCTTCATCATGTATTTTTGCGGTATTTACTGCGAGACATCCGTCTTCCTGGAAAAACGGAGAGAACAAAGTGGACCTTTGATGCCTAGCCCATTCAACTTTAGGACGAGGGAAGCCTGTGGCCACGCAGCAGAGGGTTACAGTTGTTCCTTGTTCTACAACGACCTTAGGTGGAGGTTTGTTAGTAAACTGTGGTACCTCTAAACAAAAAGAAGATTATCAAGTTAACAAACAAAATAGGAGACCACGAATAATCTCAGATATATGCAGTTTGCGTAGGTTTTTGAAAATTGAAAATTTTGTCGCACGCAGATTATCAATTTGAAGGAAAAGCAATAGGAAAAAGTAAGCGTCTCGCAAAAAGGATTACACTTGGTAGTATTAGAAGTTCACTTAAATTTCACTTTCCTCTAATAGATGATAAAATCACATGAAAAATGAAATAAAAATATAATGATGTTTTTGTCGCAAGGATCAGATTGGGTAGTAGTATTCGATTGAGAAATTTTTACATTCCCTTCAGTTTTATTCTTTGTCTTGCGCGTCAGGAGAGGTGACTCAGTCTATGACACATGACTTGAGAGTTGCAGACGCCGACTACCTAAATTTTTTAATACAAGGTTGGAAAGTATTTAAAGTTAAAGATTCTACCTTTTACGAGTAAACTGCCTGCGATTCTGAAAATTCCTAGACCGGTATGAGCTGTACACATATACGACCCCACATGTGACCTTTGAACGCTGCTGATTCGAAGCGCACCGTCTTTCGCGGTAGAGTCAGATAGAGTGCCTCCGAGCTTACTCCATGTTATTTTGGACGACGTCTGGCCTTGAACCCAACAGAAGAATATTGCTGTCTCGTTGAAAAAGACACAATGATCTTCGGTGGAACAACACATTCTCCCTTTGGTCCCTGAATACCAACCAATCCTCTGATGCCTTTGTTCCCTTTTAAGCCAATAGATCCTTTTTGTCCGTGACGACCCTTCGCTCCAGTATCTCCTTTAATTCCAGGAGCTCCAACAGATCCTTTGTCGCCTTTGTCGCCCTTTACTCCTTGAGGTCCCACAGGTCCTCTTTTGCCACCCACGCCTGGAGCCCCAATAGGCCTCGATGGGCCTGGTGGTCCTACCTTTTCAGAGGCCCCTTTTTCTCCCTTATATCCGGGATACCCAAGGGCTCCGCGGATCCTGGGGGTCCTGCCTGGCATATTCTGTCTGAGGAGTTACAAACTTCAATGAACTTGTTGTTTATTTCTTGGCGGATTTGTTGTAAAGTTACAGTTCCTGCCGTTGGATTTGGAGCAATATTTCTTTTCTCTCTTTTGCGATGATCCGCTGGATGTTTTCTCATAACACTTTCGAAATCTTTGTGTGAAACAAGTGGAAAAAAAATGGTCAAGGGTTTTAAATATTTTTGGAAAAAAAAACATATTCATCCTGGAGTGCGGGAGCTTCACTATATGTTTTAAAAAAATTTAATTCTGCATTAAACATTATCGTCTTTAATGCACAAAGACCATTTGGTAAGTCACCAAGAACAAATCTCTTGGCCAGTCATTATTGGTCGCCAGGGGTTGGGATCGGGGGATTTCGTGGGGATCACGTGGTTTACATCGGGAACAGAGGGGAGGATCAGTGGTCACTAACAGAATGTAAAGGGGGGCTGTAGAAAATTGACGATCATACATCAATGCAAACTAAGCGTCCGGCTTGTTGGTGCCCACCTCAAGTGTGCAAATATATTGCCATCTCTACAGTGCCCTCTCTCAAATACTTTGTTTTTTGAATATTTCTGGTGAAAAAAATCCAGAACCACAGGAAAATATTCTCCTTAGAATACCTGTGCTTTCGAACAATGCGGAGGGCCTAGAAAGCCACGTTCGAGAGCGATAACTTGAGAAAATTTTTTGTGATTGGTGTCGATCCAGTAGCCATTCCAAGCAGAATGTCTGCCCTCGATAGAAGTCTCGTATCTTCTTTCTTATTTTGTTCTGGAGACAAGTTATTCCTGACAAATAAGCAATTTAAAACATTCAAAAGTCTTGAAGCGTACAACCACGTGTGTCTGGCTTCGTAACATCAGTTCAAGGAGCAGAGATTGTAAACAAGATTGTCGTTGTAGCGAAGGTGAGACATTCGCAGCGGATGAACGATCCTCTTGAAGGCATTTGGATTATCGCAGAAAGGGATACACAAATATACGTCAAGAAGAAGGAACGAATATAGTATGTGAAACATAGGAAATGTTCCACAATCATAACGCACGATCCGAACGCACTACTTAGGGGAAATGCTTGGCCTAATCCTTAAAGAAAATTCGTTATAATTCAATGGGGAGAACTCCAAACACATGGAACCACTAAGGGTACGAAAATGGCAGTGTCATTTGCCCATATTTTCATGGCGAAAATTGAAGCGAAATTAATTCAACAAGGTAAAATCAAGCTAAGAGAATGGAAACGTTATATCGATGACATTTTCTCCCTTTGGGATTGCGACAGAAAAGTGCTGGATCGGTTTATTCAACGAGCCAACTATTTCGACCATACTATCAAACTCACGGCCGAAATATCAGAGAACCAAATCACTTTTCTCGATACCACAGTGTTTAAAGGGGAAAGATTTGCAAAAGATCCCATCTTGGACATCAAAACCCATTACAAGCCGACCGAGACCTTAATTCCAATTTACGTACTTCGCCTCGTGCCACCCACCAGGCGTAAAACATGATTTCATTAAAGGCGAAGCAATAAGATTGCTTAGAACTAACTCTTCCAAAAAACATTTGAAGAGGGCCGTTTGAAATTCAAACAACGCCTCAAAGCAAGAGGGTACCCAGAAAACATCATAGAAAGGTCTCTGTCAGGCATCAACTTTGCCTCTTGACAATCGGCCCTTAAACATACACAAAAGCCGAAAGGTCACGAACGTTTATTGCCTTTTGTCATAACGTACCACCCGGCAGTTAAAAATTTAAAACAAACATGGAGCATTTGAGTCTGATACACAATAAGCCCTTGCTGAAAACAAATTTTACAAAACCTCCGATCATCTCTTACCAAAGGGAAATTCCTTTAAGACATGCTTGTGAGAGCAAAAATATAATTTGAAGGAGATAATGCGACGCAACCTCGAAAGCCACCTAGAGAGTCCGTGCCGGTCTGTCTTTACCTTTTTTCTTATATCGTGTCGCCGCAACTTATCGATTGTGTCCAATTCTCTCTCCTCTCTGTTTTCAATTCTTCTTCGAAGGAAGACTAACTTTTAACAACTGATGGTATTCGATAAAATCCAATTCCTTTGTCCTGATCAGTTCTGGTGCCACAGCCGAAAACTACACAAAGAATCATTTCTACTTTTTCACTTTCACCTAACTACAAGCACATTTGTAACTATTTGCTTGAGCACCAACATGGCGGATAGCAACTGCCGTCAAGAAAAAAGTAACTTGGGTGAAAACCAAGAATAAGGGAGAAAGTTAAAATACTAAAGAGCCCGAAAAAAAGTTATTGTGCCATAATTGTGGCATAACCATAAACCTTCGACCTTCTCCCCTCCCCCCCTAGACGATAAAATATGACTGGTTCCTTAAGATGTGTGATTTGGAAATTATATATCTAAGCATTAAACGAACTTTGTTCAACATTAAGCAGCCTAATCATACCTTTTTAAATTAATTTTCTTATTTCACCGGATCATAACCAATTAGAACAATCCTCTCTGAATATTTCGTACAGGACCATTAAAACTTTCCCATTTCAATGATAGTTGAGATAATTTTATCAAGTCATGTTTCTGCATAAACCGTCAAAGGTTATGTAATGTTATATTTTAGTCATATTAATATCCTCTCTTTACATGAAGAGAGAAGCATCACAAGCAACTGTTACATCTTGCTAACTTGAACTTGACTTTTATTTTTTTAAGTTTGCATATTGTTTTTTGTAGTCTTAAGGTATGTGGGTTGAGATTATGAACCCGTTGTATAACAAATACTGACCTAATCATCTCGCCAAAATGATATGGGTTTTTCGCATGACTACAGCCTATCATGATCTCCATCATATCGAAAAGTTCATGGTCAGTTCTCATCAAACATTTGGAGCTCATAAATAAACACCAGGTCAATTAAGGCGGTTTTCCCATTTTCGTCATTTCCTATTCTTCCTTGCGGGGAATTGAATTGTAGAAGCTAAATTAATTCATATCATACTTCAAATTAACGTCGTTTGGATCAAAATAAAATAGTTTTGTATTTGCATGTACCTGTAATCGTTTTCAGCTTGTCCTCGACGTTTTTGTCTGCTTCATTTGTCGTCTTCATGCGACTTTCAACGGCTAAAATGCGCAGTTCATTGATCTGCGTTCGCTTGTTGATCATCTCCATCCTCAGGAACAGCGCAACAATCAGTAGAATTGAAATAAAAGAAAGAACCGATGAGCTCTTTCGAAAGACGTCGTCTGTCCTTTCTCTGTGAGCTCTCTCTGTAGAGTCCATTGTAGCTTTTCGAGACTTTCGGGCTCTTCTACTGAACAACGTTTATAATAAACGTGTAAGAAAACTGACGTACTTGTTTTCTTCCCCTGAAGATTTGCACTTCCCGAGTGACTGAAGTGGCTAAAGTTTCCTGTTTATCGTATTCCTCTGTCACGAATGCGTTACTTGTAAACGTAATACGCTTACGATTGGAGACCGGAAATCTGTCTGTTGACCTCAAATTGACTAGAGTTGCATAATGTGGGTTTCACCTAAGGTGTTCTCTTATTTTCAATTTCTCATGTGGAATCATAAGGAGTTGTTTTATTAATCTCATGGACGTTTGGACTCTTGCTCTGATAAAACACAATTACTACTGCACTTCATTTTAGACTAGAAGCGGCGAGTTAACATGTCAAAATGTATTATGTTAGTATCACGTTTCCCTTAAACGCTATTTTTTTCACCGTGAAAGCTGGAACCGGGACTGATACAATCTTTACTTCCGGTGTTCTCAGTCCTTTAGTCGACAAACGACTCAGTTTTGCGGAGATCTTCTGCCACCAGGACATTGCAAAACTGAAAATAGACTAAACCATTGACCGAGCTTGAAAAAAATCAGTCTTAGAGACCTCGCACATCTGACTCTGATAATTCTTCTTTCAAAAAACCTCAGTGAAATTATGCTGACTTGCAGTGCTACTTTAACACAAAGAACAAAAACAATGCTCGTTTTTTATGCCAAAAAATAGGCTAACACAATTTATAAGGGCCTAGCTTAGATGGACTAAAGGGGAGATTGATAACTTTCTGTAGTGAGAATATAAAAAATGGACCAGACCCTCCTGGAGGTTTAACAATGAATATTTTTTTCATGGTAAATGAAATTAAAATGAACAAGATTTGGAATGGAGAACTGATATTTATAATGAAAATGTTTTTTTGCAATCTCTTACCAAAGACTTCAACCTCTTCTACCTTTTATATTTGTGGCGGAATAAGGGATCTTTTACCACGGATGTTTATCAAAACAGCAATGTGTTTATCTAATTACCTATTTATTTCTTTATGCTCATTCAATTAAACAATAGGTGTATGATAAAGTTTCACCAATTCATCACTACACAATCAATGACAAATACTTCAGATCTCCTCAACAAGTTTAGTAATGAGTCCGTTAAAACAATTCTAATGAAAATGACTTTCTAGGAAAAAGAACTTAATTGCAATTCGTTGCCAATGAAGATCTAAAGATGTGAAAATCTTAAGATCTTTTCCCTTTCGTAGCTTTGCTTTGAGAGGGAAAAGATGCGATGTTAGTGACCATTTTTAAATGCTCAAATAACTTGGATCACAGGATGAAAATAAATAATTAATACCGTCCTCTCCACGGTTCTTTTTAGCAGATAATTTTTAACAGATCCACAAGTTCAACGACTAGGACTGGGATTGGTTGTCATGTGTTTGAGCATCATAACCAAAGTCATATTTAAAAGGTGAAGAGATATTATATCATAACAAGTAAAGTGTGGTTTAAGGGTTAATGTAAACAACGAGAGAATTAACGGTTTTAATTTTTAAAGCGAAATACAGTAAACCTATAAACTATTTTCTGAGTCTTATTTTCTATTTTTTGTCAAGTTCGAAAGCTACTGCTGTTTTAAAAAAGCCAAAATTTATAGTATTAAAAAACGATATATCTAAAACAAGTCTGCCGTGTTGGTTGACGTCACCGAATCACAACAGCGCGATTTGCATATGCATCCCATCATATCAACAGCATCTCGTAGACAAAGGCTATCTATTAAATGTAAAAACCTTGAAAAATATTGCAAGGTAAATAAAACGCAAGGGAGACCTCCAACCAATCCCTCTCTCCCCCCCCCTCCCCCCTTGTACAACGGTGGAGGTTTAAGCTTTCATGTACGTTTGACAATGAAACTAGGATAATAAAGTGACAAGAAATGAGCATTATCCTTTTCAACGTTCTTCAGTCCTAATCTTAGTTTGAAAAAGAAAGATCGTATAATTTTCAACGGATCCATAAGTTCAACGAGTAGGACTGGTTTGGAGGGGTACTTGACATGGCATCATAACCAAAGTCATATTCAGTTTGACTATGACCTATTTCAACGAAAGAAGCAGCGGCAGTTTCTGTGATCCCAATCCCATGATCAGCGCGTGCACAGCTACTTCCTCCTCCTCCAATCATCATCACTGCTCCATCCCCAGCATCCCAGTCACACCAGAAGCCGATCTTGTTGGCGCTTTGGATGCTTCCATTGCAATCAGCCTGTTTAAACCCGTCTGTTGACTTGTACTGTCCGCTATATTGAACTGGACAACTTCCCAGACACTGATCACTGGCCCAGACCGTGCCATTTCTAAAGTCGCCATAACTTGTGATTTTAGATCGAAATGTTTGTCCACCCAAACAGTTACCTGTGGTCTGTAACAAAGGGATGTGGCTGGGGTCGTCACTGCGCGTGATTTTTAATTCTCTGCCGCTGACCGACCAAAAGGCTGTTGAAATCATATCGTCGTTCTTTGAAGAGTTGTTTGTCGCTCCAAGGGCAATTTGTTGGTCGTACCACCATCTACCATCGTCACGCATCCAATTTTTGCCATCGCTGTTTGAGAATCGAGCGATAAGAGTCCAGCCTGTAGTGAAAAAACAGTTCTCATATTTTCTGTTTTTTGATTATTATTATTATAGTGCATGGACATTTTAATTTTATTTCTACGTCTTTCTGGCATATGATGGGAATATTGTAGAGGATAGCTCTGTATTCTCTTTCTAACTTGAAACGAATTGTGCAATGTTCCCACCCTTCTTCTGTTTTTATCGGTGGTTAAAAAAAAATAAAAATGAAAAAAAATAAAAAATTTGCGGTGACCATAATGAAAAATGTTAACCGTTAGCCGTAAAAACCATCACTACATTGAGACACTCTTTTAAGACCAACTTTTGAGCCAGAGGTAGATCGATATAACTACGGATTTAGGGCACCGATTACAATTTTCAGGGCCTCGCTTTCTAGTCTAATAGAAAAAATGCGGGGGGGGGGCACTTTCTCGGTTTTACCACCTGATATCCACAATCAGCCAGTAAGTTTGGAAATGTGAAATAATGGTTGTTAGCTGTTACAAAGCAATAATCCTATGTTTTATAAACCGTACATTTTCTTTTACTTTATCTTCTAGCTTCTTGTCAAATAAATCTTTGAAAGCCTTACACCAGAGGCCAAAAGCTGTCCGTATGAAAATGTTGTTTTTGGTCAGTGAGCGCAAGCTTATTTAAAAAAAGATGAAGTTATCAAAACTGGTGGAGAGGAATAAGTTATAGCCTAACTAATAAACTGACTCTAAGTAGTGTGACTAACAAATAACAAACAGGGTTTACCGCTATGTATACATGTTTTTCCATTTCCATAAAATCCACTTTTACAGGAACACTTGTGGGAGCCATAGGTGTTCTGGCAGTTTGCATTGACGTCACAGGGCCAGATGGAAGCACTGCACTCGTCAATATCTGAACATTAAAAGAAATTAACTCGGAAGTGAATTAACGGCACAATTTGGAAATATTCGATAACAACAAGAAAGCGGTAAACAACTAGGCTTTGAGTCATTCTCTCGCAGTGGAAGAGAATTACAACGTAAGTTTGAAGCAGTCTTGTAAATGCACACTAAATTGTATCTCACCTGTTTCACAATGTTCCCCTGAGTATCCTTTCGCGCAAACGCACACGTAACTGTTCTTCTCGTACTGTGCCATACATTTCCCATTGTTCTGACAAGGCCGTTTGAAACATGTAGACTAGAGAAAACGCATAACAATGAGAAAGAAACGAGAAAGATGTGGCATTCGGTCGACCAACACAAGTCGCCAATCATTTTATATTTTCTATTTTTACAAATAGAGTCAGTATCTTTAAGTAAACTTTCCCCGCTAATAATAAAATTTCTTTGTAAGTCTTCTGGTCAGATAACCTCTCTACCTAATTCTGCAATTAACCACAGTGTCCTCCTTCCACTGAGAAGAAACTTGAAAAGAAAAACATATGGCCTAAATTATACCGATGCCAGATTGAACCAGTTAGCGTTTAGGCGTATTATTAAAAAAAATAATAAAAAAACCGCTATAAGCAGTTGTCTGTAATTCCTCTCCTTTCCTTTCACAAAAAGAGAGTGAACTTTTTTTCATTTCCAACTTACTGCGATGCTATAGTGATGGTGCCTCTGACTTGGGACAAGCTTGTCTGAGTTGTTGTACAGATCCGATAGAAGTAATTCACACAGAACTTTCCCATGGATATCGCGAAATCCAGCCAGGTTAAACGAAAAACACGAGGGAATGTTGACACAGGCAAACCCACACTCGCTGCCCTTTCCAACATAATCCGAGCCAATAGCAGTGACGTTGAGGTAGAAAACTTGTGGGCCTTAAATTTGGCATAAGCTATTCCTTCAGCTGTACCTCGGCTGAGAGGTTTACCCCGCACATCGACGACTTTTGTTTCTAGAAATGAAGAAAGGAATGATAAATGATTACTTAACCTTTAACTCCCACAATCTTATTAGTAATTCTTCTTACTGTTTGCCATACAGTTCTTGTGATGTTAGTTTGGAGAATTTGGTATTGGGTCAATCTGTAATCCCCTAATCGATATTTTTCTTTATTCTCATCACTTTTCTGCTTGATATTGCATCGATATTGTATGGAGAAATTCTGTCTTGGTCACATACACATGGAAGTTAAAGGGTTAAAGTATTTTGCTCATGCACGATATTTAATCAGGAGTCAGTCTTAAACGCTTTACGTGCCATGAGAAGCATGCTGTAGAAAAATTATTTCACGAGTACGTGAAAATAGTTCCTTGAAAGTTCAAGGAGTCCAAACTGCATTTCAAAGTCGAAGTTATATGCTATCTTCCCCTCGTCACCGAATTTGATCAGTTCCCTGACATTTGAATTAGGCAATTTTATAACAAATTGAAATGAACTTGCCAAAGTGTAAAACGATGTGGTAACATTCTAAGGGCTAATTATTATTTGTTTGGTAAAAGATCAGATATCAATTGAAAACCTGTCGTAAATCTATGTATTCCTAGACTGAAATTTTTCTGTATCATTTCAGTGCCGCTCTCACTAAGAGCGGTCGTTTCGACTTTCCGTCAATTAAAAAAAAAAGTTTCGTTTATTTTTTGCCCATGAATAGGGTTTAGGACACATGCAACGAAAACATAGTTTAGTTCTTCTTCAATTCTCTTTTTTTGCGTCACCACATGCCAAAACTGATTTTTGATCCTCGGATCACACTGGTATGAAAATATTTCAGGTGAAGTTTCTATATTAATTTTTTGCCTGTGAACTAACTGAAATTCACACTTTCGATCGCTGTCCACACGGGTGGTCTAACCATAAATTTGAATTAAGCAATTTTATAACAAATTGAAAGGAACTTGCCAATTTTGATCTTCTCTACACTGTGCGTAGTTTATGACCTGTGTTTCAACGAAAACTATCGAGAAGGCGCCTTCCGATCACTTTTGTTTACTTTTTAAGTCACGCAAGCACAAAAGTGTTACGGCCGATCAAGTTTGCGCAACGTTCTCGGTCAATTTTCTTGATGAGCATAGATAGGAAGAATACTCTTGTTGAAAACTTTGAATTATTGATCAGTTCGAAGTATATTAACATCTTTATCAGGAGTCAGTCTAAAATGCTTTACGTATCACGAGAAGCATGCTGCAGAAAAACTATTTTCACTAGTACATGTAAATAGTTCCTTGAAAGTTCAAGGAG
Source organism: Pocillopora verrucosa (assembly GCF_036669915.1). Classification (NCBI taxonomy): domain Eukaryota; kingdom Metazoa; phylum Cnidaria; class Anthozoa; order Scleractinia; family Pocilloporidae; genus Pocillopora; species Pocillopora verrucosa. Next base: position 3,292,184 of record NC_089316.1, on the reverse strand, counting down.
TGCGAAATGCATTTTGAAGTCGAAGTTATATGCTTTTTTCACCAGGCCACCGAAATTTCATCAGTTCCCTGGTATTTGTATCAAGCTATTTTGTAACAAATTGAAAGGAACTTTCCAAAGTGTAAAACGATATGGTGAAATTCTAAGGGCTAATTATCATTTTTTTTAACACTAAGATCATATATCATTTGAAAACCTGTCTTAAATTTATGTACACCTAAACTGAAAATTGTTTATATCAATCAATTAGCATATACATGAGGCCTTCTCTTGTTGAAAACTTTGAATCATTGATCAGTAAGAAGTATATTAATATTTTCAATCAGTATTCAGTCTAAAACGCTTTACGTACCATGAGAAATTTGCGGTAAAAGAACTATTTTCACTAGTGCATGGAACGAGTTCCTTGAAAGTTCATGGAGTCCAAACTACATTTTGAAGTCGAAGTTACATGCTACCTTCATCAGGCCACCGAGATCTGATCAGTTTCCCGGCATTTGAATTAAAAAATTTTATAACAAACTCTAAAGAACTTACATAAGCGTACAACGATATGTTAAAATTCTAAGGGCTTATTATTAATTGTTGTCACAGATCTAGATCACATGTCAAAGTGATAACCTGTTGTATAATTATATATATTTAGACTGAATTTGTCTTTATGTTTTAATTTGCACATACAGGAAGCCTCACCGAAAACTTTGAATTATTGATTAGTAAGAAGTATATTTTTTATCTCCTTCACATAGTTTTCAAGTGATTAAATTTCGATATCTTATCAAAGTATCTAAAACAGTCGCATTATATTACACCAAGATAGTTTAGTGTTATCGACTGATTTGAAAACGTAAATTGGCCAGCGTAAAGAGTTTAAAGGCTGACGTTTCGAGCATTAGCCCTTTTTGAGCGCCCCTCGTCCATCGCTCTGACGAAGGGCTGAAGCTCGAAACGGCAGTCTTTAAACTCTTAACGGTGGCCAATTTACGTTTTCAACTTAGTTGATAACACTAAATTACCCTGTTATACTCTCTCACCGACGCAGCACCACAGTTTCTTTAGAGAATTACCCTCTTTATATTACACCAAGCCTGTTTTTCTCTGCTATCTTGCATTTGTAAACTGACAACATCTAACATCAGACGTGACTTCCGAAAAGGAACCAGTTAGAGCTGGCAAGTTTTCACGAAAAGACATTTCTTATACTCTTTATGAGAACAATAACAATAAGAAAATTCAGCAAAGGGATCAATGAAACTAATTTATGGTCATGAATTCTTCAACATTATGAGTGTTCTTAAGATGCTTCTCTCTTAATTTTCAGTAGAAGTTGATTTCTTTCAAACTTACTGTCTCTTTGTCGGGAGGAAACAGTTGCAGCACTTTTCAAGAACATGCAACTTTGAAACAGATGCATTGAGAATCAAAGTTTTCACTCATACTCCTCTACCTATTTTTCCTTTCCTTTCTTCCTCCTCTTTTTGCTATTATTACTTTTGCTATTATTCTAAGAAACACCATCTATATTATTACTCTCTCCATAAAGTTGTTAACTATCTCATGATAGGACTCCGCTTGTGATGAACAAGTTAATGTGTGTCTTGGTAACAATTTCAAACACTTCAGCTTTGAACATAACATTAGCAAAAATGAACCGAAAATACAGTTCATCTGAAAGCCTTGAATGCTATTCCAGCAAAAATATATAGTTTACTGTATTACTAGTAACATAATAATAATTATATCACCTTCGTCTGCTACAGCCCGGCAATGAAACCATGAGAAGAAAAGAAGAGACGCGAAACCAAAGGGAAGCACCGTGAAAATGAAGCGTTGATTTTGAAAATACATCATATACAACTGAAATATACACAGCAACAGACTTTTCGTACACTGCTGACGATTTTAGGATGTTGCGCGACTGGACATCAAGGTTGTGGGTCCTAATTCAACGACCATTGGAAAACCACTGCCGTCGTTTGTTTCTGCAACGTAAAGCAGTAAATTTTTAATGTTATTTGGCTTTTTTAGCATAATAAATTATTGAAAGCGTGATTGTTTATGCCGCTTAGGATAGATCAGTTAACAACCCATGCTCACGATTTTGAAATGTGATCGTTTGGCATATGTTTTTTTTTCGTTCGAGAAACATTCAGGCGCAATTCCGAACATCTTTCATGTTAATTATCTGGTTTCTCTTCCAAATAACCAGTTCTAGAGGTAGTTAACGCCAAAAAAGATTACATATATTCGTTATTTTCTAAGATATTACCCGTTTGTACCGATGGAATGAGACAAGGTGTTCTTCTCCTTGAATGAAAAATTAAAACAAGCTTGTTTATTGGCAGAAAATGCTATAGAAACGTAGCATTTGTGCGTTTAATATCCGACGTTTAATATGTATTGTTGAAAACAAACAGATAAGGAGCATATATTTCCAAAGCGAACGAGAGTGTCGTCAGCATGCTCTATACTCTCATAAAGCACGTTACAATAAGCCAATCAGAATCCCTGTTAGAATGGTTCTAATAATCTGATTGGCTGCACAAGACTAAAGCTGTCAAAAGTGTCAAACCATCAAAGTTCCCATTCTGCGATAGTTTACAAACTAAAATAGTTCGGCAGGTCGAATCTAACACTTTTGCCTGAAGTTTTTAAGTCTATAATACAGAATCTTATAGTGAAATGTTTAGTGAACTTCAGCCGAATTATGGCTCATAAAAACACGCGAGTTTTTTCACATGACAAGGTAGAAAACAAACTGTTCTAGGCAAGTGTTTTATGAATGAACGACAGCCAAATTCACCGGAACCTGAAGATCACTCGGGATGACAGCGCCGCAAAACTCGGCTGCAGTGATGACTGATGAGACTTTCCTCTCAACGCATCGGAAAGGATATTAGAGCAAGCTTTTATTTTTTCAATCGAGGAGCGGCCGATGCATTTTCTGAAGCTTGCTTTACTACGATAACTGGAGATCGCCATGATGAGCGAGCCGCGATGGACTTCAGCATGATCATATTCGCTCTGACATGTCAGTTTGATTGATTTTTCATCATTTCTGTTTTGTTTTTGAACACTGAATTTTATATACTATACGAGTGTTAGGTGTGTTTGATTTTTATTACCGTACTAAAGCTTGCAATCTAACTGAGCGTGAAAATCTTTAAAACTCGGAATGTCTATTTTGTTTTTCCTTTGAGGATTTTCGTATCTGCTCACGTTTTAGTAAAGTAAATTACAGCGGCTAGTATGTTTACAAACCTTTGTTTGGTTCTTCTTTTGCGGTTCACTTGTTCCGAAATTTCACTTTCAATTATCGAAAAAAGCTAAAAAGAAGTCCTGGAAAAGGTCGAACATAGTACAATTTGGCAGGTGGCGTGACAGCTTTAGCTCAGCTCTATACTCTATACCTCATAGAGCACGCTCTTTCAACCAATGACAGCGCGCGTTATACCCGAACATTATTTTAAATCAAGCATAAAGATTTATTTTTTGTTCACATCGTGATTGGTTTACTCTAAATACTAGCAATATAGTTCTCAACTTACTTTTTGGAAGACAAATAGATGACGCAGATATTGTACTTTTTTCACAACGCGCTACAAACAAAAAAATACAATATAGGGGCCAGGCCAAGCCTGGCCTGAAAACATAATGCAGAATTCTCAATTGATTTCTTTTAAAAAGGAATCATAGATGTATCATCTAAACTACTAGCTAGGTATCTTTTAAAAGCATAATTGAGACATGTTGTAGAAAGTTGTCGAAACCAAATAAAAAAGTTTTCATTCAGCAAAATGACATCTCAATGTACTCGACTTTGAAGCAGGAATTGAATCAAAAGCACGCAACTTCTGACGTCACCTGCTCTTTCTACTTAAATTTATGTCTGAACCTCACTTCATTTAGGAGATTTTAAACGATTGGCTCACTCCCATTAAAACTCTCCCTAAAACCCGATAAGCCTAAGGATTATAAGCTAAATGGAATATTGACGTTTGCAAAATTGACCACCTAATGCTAAGGTGACTTTTTGACTACCACTTTCGTCGCTTGAACGTGAATGACAAAGTAACCGTGAACAAATCCAAAATTTCAAAGCAGTGCAAAATCAAGTTAGTTTAACTTTATTACGAGGCGAAAACAGAACATTTACTGACCATTTAAAACGCTCATTGATAAACCCACGGCAAATGTCCACTTCTGTAGCATTTTGTATATTATGGACACATATTTGCTTAGGGTTAAGGTTTTATTGCTGACAATTGAAGTGTGGTTTAAGGGTTGATATATGAGCTACGAAGGAATGAACGATTCCAATTTTCAAGGTGAAACACAGCAATCCCTGAGTCTTATTTTCTATTTTACTGTCAGCTTCGATAACTACTGTTCTTTTGAAAAGCCAAACTTATGGCCAAAAAAAAGGAAAAATCTGAAAAAAGTCGGCCATGTCGGATGACGTCACCTCGTCCCAGCAGCGAGATTTGCATAGTTATCCCATGATATTAACAAGATCTTGTGGACGACATAAGGCTATCTATTAAAGGTAAAAACTTTTCAAAATATTGCAACGTAACGAAGACGGATGGCAGGGTTCCAAGGGTGAGGGTATAAGTTTTTATTTACGTTTTGAAAATTAAACTTGAATAATAAGGTGACAAGAAATAAGCGACATCTTTCTTTTCAGCGGTCTTCAGTTCTGAACCAAGTTTGTAAAAGAAAGATCTTATAATGTTTTAACGGATCCATAAGTTCAACGAGTAGGATTGAGATGGAACTTTATATGTTAAACCATCATAACCAAAGTCATATTCAGTTTCATGACCACCATCTTCAACGAAAGAAGCAGCGCCAGCTTCTGTGATCCCAATCCCATGATCAGCACGTGCACAGCTACCTCCTCCTCCTCCAATCATCATCACTGATCCATCCCCACCACTCCAGTCACACCAGAAGCCGATCTTGTTAGCGCTTTGGATGTTTCCTTTGCAATCAGCTTGTTGAAACCCGTCTGTTGACATGTATTGTCCGCCATATTGAATCGTACAACTTCCCAGACACCAATTACTGGCCCAGACCTTGCCATTTCTAAAGTCGCCATAACTTGTGATTTTAGATCGGAATGTTTGTCCACCCAAACAGTTACCTGTGGTCTGTAACAGAGGAGTGTGACTGGGGTCGTCACTGCGCGTGATCTTAATTTCGCTTCCCCTGACCAACCAAAATGCTGGTGAGATCATGTCAGTGTTTATAAAGGGACTCTCTGTCTTTCCAGTGGCAACTTGACGGTCGTACCACCAATGGCCAGTGTCAGCCATCCAGTTCTTGACGTCATTATTTGAAAAGCGGGCAATAAGAGTCCAGCCTCTACCGTCTGTTGTCAATTCGCAGTAGACCTGCAGTAAAAAAAAAAAAAAAAAATGAGTGTTGAGCACTGATACCGAACCGTGAAAAAATGCATTGTTTCATGTCTTAAAAATATATATTTTAACAATTTAAATATTTTGTTATAAGAACATTAAAAAAGATGGTAAGTCTTGAGCTCGGTGAAGAAATAGAGAAACATCTTTTTTCGTCTTGTCACAAGCGTGGGAAAAGATAATTTCTGAGTCCCCATGAGGAATCGAACCTCAGACGTTCGGATCCCGCGCTCCGATGCTCAACCAGAGACACTATGATTAGTAAGGCCTATTAAGAAGTTCCTGTATGACATGCGTTCTGCAGACCTCTAGGGTCATCAATGTCTTGAGTGTCATGTTTTTTAACATGTCATTGAACTTCGTAATGGGCCTTACTCACCATAGAGTCTCTGTTGCTCTCTGTCTCTTTGCATCATAGTTCTCGTCTGAAAGTTTCCAGTTGTTGCGTGAATGCAGCCTTGAATCTTTATTTTAGTTGGAGATTTAACTATTCTTATCAAGGTTGCTGACCGGCATGGCTGCATTGCCGTTATTTAGGGGAGGAATATATATTACATTTTTCTTCGGTTTAGACTTACAGGAAAGGCTTGTTGAGTGTTTTTATCGCATACGTGGTACATCGCGGCAGTTTCGCGAGAGGGTGCGTGAAAACAAGAGGAAGAGTTCACATTGTGCTTCATTGGTTAACTTTTGACCTTTTTATGTTCGTGGAGCGATTTTGTTGTTGCGAAATAATTTGTTTAAAAAAGGTTGATATGTAACGGCCAGGTGTAAGATAATTCAACATTAGCCAACATCAAGACGCCTACGAGGTCCTTCAAAGTGCCAAAGAGAAACCAGGTTAGATGAGAATCTGACCATGCGCGAGAAACCTTTTTTAGCCATGTCAACGAAATGCGTAAAGCATTCTTAGAAAACGGTCTCCATTCTCTTTGCATCATAGTTCTTACTTGGAAGTTTCCAGTTATTGCGTGAATACAGCCTTGAACCGTTATTTCATTTGAAGATTTATCTTTTCTAATCAAGTTTGCTGACTGCCTCGACTGCATTGCCGTTATTTTGAGAGGGGAATACGTACTATATTTAATACGGTTCAGACTTACAGGAAAGGCTGGTTGAGTGTTTTTAGCTCGTAGGTAGTACATCCCATCAGTTTTGCGAGAAGATCCATGCTGAACTAGGTCACAAGAACTATCTAAAGACGGAACATAAAACTTCAAGAACTTTCAAGTCAAACTGTTTAAATACATTTTTAAAGAGCTTGCGTTTTTCGATTAAAATTAAAAAGACTGTGCTTATCATTTTAAGACTTTTGCCAAACATTTTCTTGTCTAGTTTGTAATAAAAAAAAAAAATTATAAAAAAAACGTAGAGAGGAAATGTGTTTTGCATGTACAGTTGAAAAGTAATAACTGTTATAATACCCATTAATTTCGTAGCAATCACCGTGGTTACTGTTTCCATTAACCCAAAGCTGTTTGTGGCTCGACAGATGTAGTCTTCTTCACCATGTGCTTTTGCAGTATTTACTGCGAGACATCCGTCTTCCTGGAAAAACGGAGAGAACAAAGTGGACCTTTGATGCCTAATCCATTCAACTTTAGGACGAGGGGAACCTGTGGCCACGCAGCAGAGGCTGACAGTTGTTGCTTGTTCTACAACGACCTTCGGTGGAGGTTTGTCAGTAAACTGTGGTATCCCTAAACAAAAAGAAGATCATCAAGTTAACAAACAAAATAGGAGACCACGAATAATCTCAGATATATGCAGTTTGCGTAGGTTTTTGAAAATTGAAAATTTTGTCGCGCGCAGATTATCAATTTGAAGTAAAAGCAATAGGAAAAAGTAAGCGTCTCTGGTGCAAAAAGGATTACACTCTGTATTATTACGAGTTCATTTTAATTTCACTTTCCTCTAAAAGATGATAAAATCACATGAAAAATGAAATAAAAATATTATTTAGGAATAATGTTTTTGTCGCAAGGATCAGATTGGGTAGTAGTATTCGATTGAGACATTTTTACATTCCCTTCAGTTTTATTCTTTGTCTTGCGCGTCAGGAAAAGTGACTCAGGCTATGACACATGACTTGAGAGTAGCAGACGCTGACTCCTTCAATTTTCGAATGCAAGGTTGGAAAGTATTTAAAGTTAAAGATCCTACCTTTTACGAGTAAACTGCCTGCGATTCTGAAAATTCCTAGACCGGTATGAGCTGCACACATATACGACCCCACATGTGACCTTTGAACGCTGTTAATTCGAAGTGCACCATCCTTCACGGTAGCGTCAGATGGGGTACCTCCAAGCTTACGCCATGTTATTTTGGAGGACGTCTGGCCTTGAACCCAACAGAAGAATATTGCTGTCTCGTTGATAAAGACTTCCTGAGATAATGGATACACAATGATCTTCGGTGGAACAACACATTCTCCCTTTGGTCCCTGGATACCAACCAATCCTCTGATACCTTTGTTCCCTTTTAAGCCAATAGATCCTTTTTGTCCGTGACGACCCTTCGCTCCAGTATCTCCTTTAATTCCAGGAGCTCCAACAGACCCTTTGTAGCCTTTGTCGCCCTTTACTCCTTAAGGTCCTACGGGTCCTCTTTTGCCACCCACACCTGGAGCCCCAATAGGCCCCGATGGGCCCAGTGGTCCTACCTTTTCAGAGGCTCCTTTTTTCTCCCTTATATCCGGGATACCCAAGGGCTCCTGGCGGTCCCGGAGGTCCTGCCTGGCATATTCTGTGTGAGGAGTAACAAACTTCAATGAACTTGTTGTTTATTTCTTGGCGGATTTGTTGTAAAGTTACAGTTCCTGCCGTTGGATTTGGAGCAATATTTCTTTTCTCTCTTTTGCGATGATCCGCTGGATGTTTTCTCATAACACTTTCGAAATCTTTGTGTGAAACAAGTGGAAAAAAATGGTCAAGGGTATTAAATAATTTTGGAAAAAAAAACATATTCATCCTGGAGTGCGGGAGCTTCACTTTATGTTTTAAAACAACTTAATTCTGCATTAAACATTATCGTCTTTAATGCAAAAAGACCATTTGGTAAGTCACAAAGAACAAATCTCTTGGCCAGTCATTATTGGTCGCCAGGGGCTGGGATCGGAGGATTTTGTGGTGATCACGTGGTTTTCATCGGGAACAGAGGGAAGGATCAGTGGTCACTAACAGAATGTAAAGGGGTGGCTGTAGAAAATTGACGGTCATAAATCTATGCAAATTAAGCGTCCACCATGTTGGTGCCCACCTCAGGTGTGCAAATATATTGCCATCTCTACAGTGCCCTCTCTCAAATACTTTGTTTTATGAATATTTCTGGTGAAAAGAATCCAGAATCACAAGAGAATATTCTCCTTAGAATACCTGTGCTTTCGAACTATGCGGAGGGCCTAGAAAGCCACATTCGAGAGCGCTAACTTAAGAGAATTTTTTGTGATTGGTATCGATCCAGTAGCCATTCCAAGCAGAACGTCTGCCGTCGATAGAAGTCTCGCACCTTCTTTCCTATTTTTTTTTCTGAAGACAAGTTATTCCTGACAAATAAACAATTTAAAACATTCAAAAGTCTTGAAGCGTAGAACCAAATAGTGTCTGACTTCGTAACATCAGTTCAAGGAGCAGAGATTGTAAACGAGATTGTTTTTGTAGCGAAGGAGAGACATTCGCAGCGGATGAACGATCCTCTAAATCACTTTTCTCGATACCACAGTGTTTAAAGGGGAAAGATTTGCAAAAGATTCCATCTTGGACATCAAAACCCATTACAAGCCGACCGAGACCTTAATTCCAATTTATGTACTTCGCCTCGTGCCACCCACCAGGCGTAAAACATGATTTCATTAAAGGCGAAGCAATAAGATTGCTTAGAACTAACTCTTCCAAAAAACATTTGAAGAGGGCCGTTTGAAATTCAAACAACGCCTCAAAGCAAGAGGGTACCCAGAAAACATCATAGAAAGGTCTCTTTCAGGTATCAACTTTGCCTCTTGACGATCGGCCCTTAAACATACACAAAAGCCGAAAGGTCACGAACGTTTATTGCCTTTTGTCATAACGTACCACTCGGCAGTTAAAAATTTAAAACAAACATGGAGCATTTGAGTCTGATACACAATAAGCCCTTGCTGAAAACAAATTTTACAAAACCTCCGATCATCTCTTACCAAAGGGAAATTCCTTTAAGACATGCTTGTGAGAGCAAAAATATAATTTGAAGGAGATAATGCGACGCAACCTCGAAAGCCACCTAGAGAGTCCGTGCCGGTCTGTCTTTACCTTTTCTCTTATATCGTGTCGCCGCGACTTATCGATTGTGTCCAATTCTCTCTCCTCTCTGTTTTCAATTCTTCTTCGAAGGAAGACTAACTTTTAACAACTGATGGTATTCGATAAAATCCAATTCCTTTGTCCTGATCAGTTCTGGTGCCACAGCCGAAAACTACACAAAGAATCATTTCTACTTTTTCACTTTCACCTAACTACAAGCGCATTTGTAACTATTTGCTTGAGCACCAACATGGCGGATAGCAACTGCCGTCAAGACAAAAGTAACTTGGGTGAAAACCAAGAATAAGGGAGAAAGTTAAAATACTAAAGAGCTCGAAAAAAATTTATTGTGGCATAACCATAAACCTCCGACCTTCTCCCCTCCCCCCCTAGACGATAAAATATGACTGGTTCCTTAAGACGTGTGATTTGGAAATTATATATCTAAGCGTTAAACGAACTTTGTTCAACATTAAGCAACCTAATCACACCTTTTAAAATTAATTTTCTTATTTCATCGGCTCATAACCAATTAGAACAATCCTCTCTGAATATTTCGTACAGGACCATTAAAACGTTCCCATTTCAACGATAGTTGAGATAATTTTATCAAGTCATGTTTCCGCATAAACCGTCAAAGGTTATGTAATGTTATATTTTAGTCATATTAATATCCTTTCTTTACATGAAAAAGAGAAGCATCACAAGCAACTGTTACATCTTGCTAACTTGAACTTGACTTTTAGTTTTTTAAGTTTGCAAATTGTTTTTTGTAGTCTTAAGGTATGTGGGTTGAGATTATGAACCCGTTGTATAACAAATACAGACCTAATCATCTTGCCAAAATGATATGGGTTTTTGGCATGACTACAGGCCATCATGATCTCCATCATATCGAAAAGTTCATGGTCAGTTCTCATCAAACATTTGGAGCTCATAAATAAACACCAGGTCAATTAAGGCGGTTTTGCCATTTTCGTCATTTCCTATTCTTCCTTGCAGGGAATCGAATTGTAGAAGCTAAATTAATTCATATCATACTTCAAATTAACGTCGTTTGCATCAAAGTAAATAGTTTTGTATTTGCATGTACCTGTAAACGTTTTCAGCTTGTCCTCGACGTTTTTGTCTGCTTCATTTGTCGTCTTCATGCGACTTTCAACGGCTAAAATACGCAGTTCATTGATTTGCGTTCGCTTGTTGATCATCCCCATCCTCGGGAACAGCGCATCAATCAGTAGAATTGAAATAAAAGAAAGAACCGATGAGCTCTTTCGAAAGACGTCATCTGTCCTTTTTCTGTGAGCTCTCTCTGTAGAGTCCATTGTAGCTTTTCGGGACTTTCGGGCTCTTCTACTGAACAACGCTTATAATAAACGCGTAAGAAAACTGACGTACTTGTTTTCTTCCCCTGACGATTTGCACTTCCCGAGTGACTGAAGTGGCTAAGGTTTCCTGTTTATCTTATTCCTCTGTCACGAATGAGTTACTTGTAAACGTAATACGCTTAGGATTGGAGACCGGAAATCTGTCTGTTGACCTCAAATTGACTAGAGTTGCATAATGTGGGTTTCACCTAAGGTGTTCTCTTATTTTCAATTTCTCATGTGGAATCATAAGGAGTTGTTTTATTAATCTCATGGACGTTTGGACTCTTGCTCTGATAAAACACAATTACTACTGCACTTCATTTTAGACTAGAAGCGGCGAGTTAACATGTCAAAATGTATTATGTTAGTATCACGTTTCCCTTAAACGCTATTCTTTTCACCGTGAAAGCTGGAACCGGGACTGATACAATCTTTACTTCCGGTGTTCTCAATCCTTTAGTTGACAAACGACTCAGTTTTGCGGAGATCTTCTGCCACCAGGACATTGCAAAACTGAAAATAGACTAAACCATTGACCGAGCTTGAAAAAAATCAGTCTCAGAGACCTCGCACATCTGACTCTGATAATTCTTCTTTCAAAAAACCTCAGTGAAATTATGCTGACTTGTAGTGCTACTTTAACACAAAGAACAAAAACAATGCTCGTTTTTCATGCCAAAAAATAGGCTAACACAATTTATAAGGGCTTAGCTTAGATGGACTAAAGGGGAGATTGATAAGTTTCTTTAGTGAGACTATAAAAAAATGGACCAGACCCTCCTGGAGGTTTAACAATGAATATTTTTTTTCATGGTAAATGAAATTAAAATGAACAAGATTTGGAATGGAGAACTGATGTTTATAATGGAAAAGTTTTTTTGCAATCTCTTACAAAAGACTTCAACCTCTTCTACCTTTTATTTTTATGGCGGAATAAGGGATCTTTTACCACGGATGTTTATCAAAACAGCATTGAGTTTTCTAATTACCTATTTATTTCTTTATGCTCATTCAATTAAACAATAGGTGTATGATAAGGTTTCACCAATTGATCACCACACAATCAATGACAAATACTTCAGATCTCCTCAACAAGTTTAGTGATGAGTCTGTTAAAACAATTCTAATGAAAATGACTTTCAAGGAAAAAGGACTTAATTGCAATTCGTTGCCAATGAAGATCTAAAGATGTGAAAATCTTAAGATCTTTTCCCTTTCGTAGCTTTGCTTTGAGAGGGAAAAGATGCGATGTTAGTGAGCATTTTTAAATGATCAAATAACTTGGATCACAGGGTGAAAATAAATAATTAATACCGTCCTCTCCACGGTTCATTTTAGCAGATAATTTTTAACAGATCCACAAGTTCAACGACTAGGACTGGGATTGGTTGTCATGTGTTTGAGCATCATAACCAAAGTCATATTTAAAAGGTAAAGAGATATTATATCATAACGAGTAAAGTGTGGTTTAAGGGTTAATGTAAACAACGAGAGAATTAACGGTTTTAATTTTTAAAGCGAAATACAGTAAACCTATAAACTATTTTCTGAGTCTTATTTTCTATTTTTTGTCAAGTTCGAAAGCTACTGCTGTTTTAAGAAAGCCAAAATTTATATTATAAAAAACGAAAAATCTAAAACAAGTCGGCCATGTTGGTTGACGTCACCGAATCACAACAGCGCGATTTGCATATGTATCCCATCATATCAACAGCATCTCGTAGACAAAGGCTATCTATTAAATGTAAAAACCTTGAAAAATATTGCAAGTAAATAAAACGCAAGGGAGACTTCAAACCAATCCCTCTCTCCCCCCCCCCCCCTTGTACAACGGTGGAGGTTTAAGCTTTCATGTACGTTTGACAATAAAACTAGGATAATAAAGTGACAAGGAATGAGCATTATCCTTTTCAACGTTCTTCAGTCCTAATCTTAGTTTGAAAAAGAAAGATCGTATAATTTTCAACGGATCCATAAGTTCAACGAGTAGGACTGGTTTGGAGGGGTGTTTGACCAGGCATCATAACCAAAGTCATATTCAGCTTCACCATTACCATCTTCAACGAAAGAGGCAGCGTCAGTTTCTGTGATCCCAATCCCATGATCAGCACGTTCACAGCTACTTCCTCCTCCTCCTCCAATCATCATCACTGCTCCATCCCCACCATTCCAGTCACACCAGAAGCCGATCTTGTCAGCACTTTGGATGCTTCCACTGCAATCAGCCTGTTGAAACCCGTCTGTTGACTTGTACTGTCCGCCATATTGAACCGTACAACTTCCCAGACACTGATTACTGGCCCAGACCTTGCCATTTCTAAAGTCGCCATAACTTGTGATTTTAGATCGGAATGTTTGTCCAGCCAAACAGTTACCTGTGGTCTGTAACAGAGGGGTGTGACTGGGGTCGTCAGTGCGCGTGATCTTAAATTCGCTTCCTCTGACCGACCAAAATGCTGGTGAGATCATATCAGCGTTTAATGATGGATCATTTGTTGTTCCATTGGCAGCTTGCTGGTCATACCACCATCTACCATCGTCACGCATCCAATTCTTGCCATCGCTGTTTGAGAATCGAGCGATAAGGGTCCATCCTTCAAGACTTGCTGTGATATCACAATAGACCTAAAAGTACATTGCAAATATATTACAATCAAAAGCAGGGCATTTATTATTTTTGTTATAAGTTGGTGAGGAATTGATAGAATACCTTGATAGATATGAAGTACTCTAACAGCTTTAAAACCATAAGATAAAAAATTGAAATATTCACCGGGAGGCTTGGGATCTAGTCGTAACTCTTGCACTCAGTGAGAAGGAGGGGTGGGATAGGAGAGGTGAGAATGAAAGTGAGAAGGCACCTCTTCAAATCAGGAAAGGTTTTTCTCTTACTAAGGGTCTCTTTTTAATTTAAATGTGTAATATTTTAATTGCCATCGCGACTGAATTTTTGACCGGAAGATGTAAATAGGTGCAACCCATTGAAAAATGCGTGCTCTCTTGTTGGTATGTGCTATGAAATGTTCTCGACGGAAAAATATTTTATAATCTTTGGATTCCTGGGTGATGCTAAGATGGCGACTATTAACATTTTTTTAATTAAAGTTTATACTGTCAGTAAGGCTGGAAGAAAAGTCGAACTACATTGAACTCTTTATTTGGCTCAAAAAAGCTCTCGTCCGGAGAGGAAAAAAAAGAGAACACAACAGAAAAATTCAACACCGAACAAAACAAAAACAAACAACAAAACAAACCAAGGACAGGAAAAGTAACAAAAATTGTTTATTTACGAGATCGTCTTTAAAGCAATAATTCATATTTAATCTATTCTGGATTTAAAGAAAACGAGAAAGCTATTAAGTTTGTAAAACATGCTTCGACAGAAACTTCTGTCATCTTCATTTAATTAATGTACAAAGCGTTGGAAGTTGAATTTATAATAAGTAGAAAATTGATAATTATGATAAATGGTGACAACAAGAAAGAGGCAAAGCTTGAAAGTGTGAGAATTAAAAGGATAGTTTCAACTTAAGATAAAAGAGGCTATTCATATACAACCCTCTTCGAATCAACAATCACACCATGTAAATCTAAAACTATCCTTTTAACCCTCACACTTTCATGCTTTGCCTCTTTCTTGTTGTCGGCATTTATCATAATTAGCATTTTCTTCTCACTATAAATTCAACTTCCAACGCTTTGTACATTAATTAAATGAAGATGACAGAAGTTTCTGTCGAAACATGTTTTATAAACTTAAAAGTTTTGTCGTTTTCTTCAAATTCTTGACTTGCCTGCTACTATTAAGAACCTTTGGAAGTATTTATTCTGAAAGAGAAATAAAGGCTCTAGACTTACTTTATATCCAAAATTGACCGCGAAAAGCTCGAAGCTTCCGGGACGTCTCTCCATGTTTTTCTTTGAAACTTCTTCACAAGAATGTACTGAAAGTTGATAAAAAGAAGACATGGATAATGAATAAGAAAAGGGAGAAATATTTACGAAGATATCAACATGTTTTTGTGGTTCTCGTTCTAGAAAGGGAGGCATAAGAACACACAAGAACAAGAAAGCACACAGAACAGAACTAAACGAAAAACCTAAATCACACCGACAGTGAAAAATTGTTGGACGCCAATTTTTTTATACGGTCGCCTACATGTTAGTAATGAGATAACCGCTAGCCTGAATGTAGGCAATATCACGACAAATGTATTAAACTTAGGATTTTTCACATTTCGACGAAGATACCGGCTAGTTACTCACGAGATAGGCCAGGAGCTAGGGCATGTAGTTGTTTGTTTGTTTATTGGTGTTATTGACCCACCTATTCATGTATTATAATCATCATTTTGAGTCTCACGTGCAAGATATTGTCGGAGATCATGACAATCAGGGACGGGACCTCAGTCAGTTTTAACGACGCTCTTATCAATCTTTGATTATTGAAAAGAGCGCTCCGAGATGCTTAACCATGTAACAAGTGTTTGTATTTTTGGAATTCTGTACAGTTTTTGTTAATTTAAGTAGGCTATTGGTGTTACTGCCATGACAGAATTGGTCTCCGGATTGGTATGCAATGAGTATTTGATAACTGGAATGATGGCAAGTCATATTATTGATTTAAAGACACCTTTTGTCTTGACGACTACTGTCGTTGTTGTTTCTGCCAGTCCGAAGCGGTTTCTTGCGCGGCAGACATATTTCCCGTCGCTGTTGAACCCAACAGGGTTGTATTCGAGGCAGCCTTGTTCCTCGAAAGCCAATGATGTATCAGCGGAGTGTACCTGACGAGCGCGTGACCATTCCACGTTAGGAGGAGGAGAGCCCACAGCCTCGCAACAGAGACTTAAAACGGAGCCTTCATCTACAATGACCAAAGATGGTAGTTTCTTGACAAATGTTGGTGGCTCTGAAGGTAGAGTAAAATCGATTCAAAAACCGACGTGTAATAAACAACATCATGTGATCAATAGCAACCGTCAGCAATAGCAACTTAACAACAATAAGCAACAAAATAGCAAGAATATACAACTAAAACCTATTATACTTTTTAACATTATCAAGTAGACATAACTTTTCCCGTGATCGGTATTAAAGGAGCTAAATTTCTATCTGAACACACTCAATGTCGACGGCCCACTGTGGAAGGACAAAAATGTGTATTTCATTTACAAGTGGCAGTCTACACTGGTGTTAAAGAAACATATTATAAAAAATCAGAAAAATGAGGGAGTGATATCCATACCTTTTACTTGTAAAGTGCTGAAACCTGTTAGATTTCTGAGACCAGTGTTAGCTGAACACATATACGACCCCACATGTGACCTTTGTACGCCATTGATTCGAAGCGCACCATCTTCCACGATAGCATCAGATAGAGTACCTCCAAGTCTACGCCATGTTATTTTGGACGACGTCTGGCCTTGAACCCAACAGAAAAATATTGCTGTCTCATTGATAAAGACTTCCTGAGATGCTGGATACACACTGATCTTAGGTGGAACGACACATTCTCTGGTTGGTCCCTGAATACTAACCAATCCTCTGTCCCCTGTGTTCCCTTTTAAGCCAATAGATCCTTTTTGTCCTTGACGACCCTTCTCTCCAGTCTCTCCTCTAATACCACGAGCTCCAACGGGCCCTTTGTCACCTTTTTCACCCTTTTCTCCTTGAGGTCCCACAGGTCCTCTAAGACCACTTTCGCCTGGAACCCCAGTGGGCCCCCATGGACCTGGTGGTCCTTTACTTCCAGGGGCCCCTTTTTCTCCCTTATATCCGGGATACCCAGGGGCTCCTGGCGGTCCCGGAGGTCCTGCCTGGCATATTCTGTCTGAGGAGTTACAAACTTCATTGAACTTGTTATTTATTTCTTGGCGGATTTGTTGTAAAGTTATAGTTGCTGGCGTTGGACTCAAAGCAGCATTTCTTTTATGTCTTTGGCGATAATCCACATTATGTGTTTCCATTCCGCTTTCAAAATCTGTATATTACAAATATAAAAATATTAGCAATTTATATTCTGAAATCAGTATGCAAATTCTCCATACATTTACTAAGACGGTGACAAGGAGAATTAGTTGAACAATCAAAAGGTTCTTTATTTGGTATTTATTTCCTCTATTCTCATGACCATAATGCTTGATTCAGGGGTGAAATTCAGGAGAAATTAGATGCTTGTCTTTCTTGGAAACAGTTACACCTTGTTTGATTAAAAAATATCAAATTTTGAAAACAACATTAAAACATAGGTTGACAGCAACCTGACCATCTATTTACACAATCTAATTGAATTTATCCGACCTACTTCTAATTAGTTAAAAAATAGGTCAAAAGTAACCCACTATTTAACTATGTGCTTCACAAAATGATTGACTGAAAATCCGGCTTTTGCAAGGTGAATTGTAGTTCTTTTCAATCTCCGAAGAATTTTTTTGGGGAAATGATTCAGCGTGATTTAATCAAATTTTAAAGTTGGATAAAATGAGTCGATTCGAGAACGGGAATAGGCGATATTTTCAATAACAATGATAATGCAGTGTTTAGGTGCTAGTTTCGTATTCGCGCGAAAAAAAAATAAAGAAACGCTATGGTCCAGCGCAAAAGTTTTGACATAAAAATAGTCAGTCGAAAAACTGCTCAAATAATTTGTATGATCCAGTAAAATCTCCATTAATCAGTAGCATCTACTACCTCAGCAATCTCTCACCCCTCCCTGCGTACCAATAGTTCGTCTTCCACCCCTCTCTTAGTAGAAAAAGTCTGTCTACCACGTGCACCCCTCCCTGAGTACTGATAGACTGCATCCCAACCCTCCCTAAGTACTAATGGTCCGCCTCCCCCGTGATTAAGCGGTTCAAAAATTGAACCAAAAAGGGTCTAAAAATTGGTCCTCATAAATGGTCCAAAAAATGGTCCAAAAACACAAAATAATTTGTCAAGTCACTTATCTGCTTGAACCATGATGGTTTTGGCAACATGTCTAACCATTTTCGAGCCATTTGATAATTTATTTTCTACATGATAAACGAAGGAAGCATCGTTCAATCTAATGTAGAGTTTTAGCGATGATTTGGTGGAAATCACATATATTACCCCAAAGAGTAAGAAAAAGGTTTGCAATGAGAATAACGCAATTGTCGCAAAATCTAGACGTAAATGTACAAATAATCTTTTGCAGTACCTTTTCTGCTGATAAACCTAAGAACGAAATTGTATAGAGACAATGGAACCATTAAATTTGAGTGTGTAATAATCCACTCACTATTGAGCAGTTTACAAAATTTGGGAATTTGGGGCGCCTCCTAGAGTAAATGTTATTGCTACAATGCCCATTCATGCAAAACTACCGTCGTAGACACATTGATCGATGGGGAATGGTATGTGTATGCGTTGCTGAGCTTCCATCTAGGAAAGCACCGATAGAAATGATCACGATTTAGTATTAAGATTGCCTTCTTCGAATCTATGTTGTGAATTACTGTACCGTTAAGATGAAACGAAATCGGCCCAAATTATTGGAGACGGGCTAGTTTCATGCGATGAAGCCGGATTCCTTAGGGCAAATTATCATCGACTTGCAAATAAAATTTTACTTACCCTTTGACAGTTTCCCCTCGTTACCTGCTCTTTTCCTCAAAACGGCGATCTTAAGGTGACCTTCAACATCTGAAATGCGAAGTTCGTTCCTCTTCGTGTTCCTGTTTATTGTTTCCATCCTCAAGAACAGCGCAACAATCAACAGAATGGAAATGAAAGAAAGAATTGAAGAGCATCTGTGAAAAGCATCGTTTGAGCATTTTGCTGAATGTTTCTTCGTAGAGTCCATTGCAGCTTCAAGGGGATTTGAGTGAACAGCTTCCCTGATTAGCAAAGTCTGTACCGTTTCACCAGCGGGAACCAGTAGTTTATGCTTCGCATCGTATGCGTGAAGTTTAAATTCATCGTTTTGCTCTTAGAGAATCGGGATGGAATTTCATCCTTCTCTGTGTTATTGAAAGAATGTTATCTGTTTCTTTAGTTGTCTTGTTTTTTCCTTTCTCGGTTGGAAACGAATATGCCCGGAAAGCACGGTTACAAGGGTCCGCACGCACAGTTTGCGTGGCTTCTTCCATCTGCAGTATCCTTGTGCCCGTTGAAAATTATTGTTTTCCATGATGATATGATAAAATTCTGACGAAACTGATGCAAATAGTGCCTTATTTATGTCAAGGTGTATATGGTATTTGCGGGTGACAAGCCATGGAAGTCGTTAAATTATTATTTTGTTACATTAATCATATATTTGTTCGGTTAAGGTATTAAGTGAGTTGTTTGTTATCTTTTTTGTTTAGTTGTCTTGTTTTTTCCTTTTTCGGCTAGGAAAGAATATGCCCGGAAAGCACGTTTACAAAGGTCCGCACGCATAGTTTGCTTGACTTCTTCCATCTGCGCTATCTCTGTGCTCGATTAAAATTTTAGTTTTCCTTGATGATATGATAAAATACTGACAAAACTAATGCAGATGGTGCTTTATTTGCGTCAAGGTATTTATCTTATTTGCGGGTGACAAGCCATGGAAGTCGTTAAATTACTTTTTTCACATTAATCATATATTTTTCCGGTTAAGGTATTAGTGAGTTGTTTGTTATCTTGCTTGTTTTAGTTGTGTTGTTTTTTCCTTTTGCGGTTAGGAAAGAATATGCCCGGAAGGCACATTTGCAGAGGTCCGCACGCATAGTTTGCTCGACTTCTTCCATCTGCGGTATCCTTATGCCCGATTAAAATTCTTCTTTTCTTTGATGTTAATGGCGAACTACTTATTAAACTAATGCAAAATCTTTAAAATCTACCATTTTATGAAGCTACTAATAAAAAACGGTCGGGGTTTGTTTAACAGACTAATTTGCATAATTCTGCTGCCAGGTTAGCAAAATCACCAAAAGTTTTAAGACACTAATAACTGCAAGATATTTTTACATTTATGCTTTCGAACATCGTATTAGTAATAAGTAATTATTAATGGTCCGGTCTGGACTTGAGAAATATCACCGAAGAAAGAAAGAGTAACTTTGACCAATTTCAAAAAGCTTTCAAACGATTGTTTTCAATAAATTATGGCGAATCTCTGAATAACATATCAAAATTGAAATACTTTCCAAACTCTCGAGATATCACATAATTTAAGAATCCAAACGTTTTCCTGCTGCATGTAGTATGTTACGAGGAGCAAGCCTATCACCGTGAGAAGACACAAACTAAGACTTTTTTTCCAGAGGAAAAAAATGATCTTCATTGCATTCTGAAGTTGGCGAAAGAAAATGCTATGGTGATTTGAAAGAGATGGCACCTTTTAACACAACATTACCAGTAATGAACTTAAAATATAGTTCATCTGAAAGCTTTAAATGCTCTACCAGCAAAAAATATCGACATCACCTTCGTCTGCAACAGCCCGGCAATGAAACCACGTGATCAAAACAACAGACGCAAAACCAAAGGGAGGCATCGTGAAAATGAAGGCTTTCCCTTTAAAATACATCACATACGACTTAGATATATATAGCGACAGGCTATTTGTACAGTGTTGACGATTTTAGGTTGTTGTGCGACTGGACATTAAGGTTGTGGGTCCTAATTCAACGACCACTGCCCTGATTTGTTTCTGCAACGCGAAGCAGTAAAATATTAATGCTATTTGGCGTTTTTAGCAAAATAAATTATTTATAGGGTGATTGTCCATGCCGCTCAGAACAGATTAGGAAAACCTCACTCTCATGATTTTGAAAGGTGATTCTTTGGCATACGTTTTTTTTTTTAGGAACGCTTAGGCGCAATTCCGAACATCTTTAAAGTTAATTATCTGGTTTCTCTTCTTCTAAATAACCATTTCTACCGGTAGTTAACGCCAAAAACGATAACATGTACTCGTTGTTTTCTAAAATATTATCCGTTTATACCAATGGAATGAGGCAATGTCTTTTCTCCTCAAATGAAAAATTGAAACAACCTATTTATAGGGACGTAGTATTTGTGTGATTTGTTGTAAAAATATCCAATCTTTTAACTGATTAACGTCGTAAAAGGTTCTTGGAAGGGAAAGTAAGGTCATTAGATACTTGAAATTAGTTGCCTTGAAGAAAAGTTGTATTTTCATTCTTTCAGTAGATTGCATTGAGTGTGAATATCTCTTCATAAAACAAATGGATGCGGTGCAGTGTGGGCCCAGCAGGTATCTATTTAGCAGGCGAAATTTAAACTTTAATTGTTAATCTAGTGTTAACAACTGGGTTGAAAACGTAAATTAGCCACCGTAAAGAGTAAAAAACCGGACGTTTCGAGCGTTAGCCCTTCGTCAGTCGAAACGTCAGCTTTTTTACTCTTTACGGTGGCTAATTCACGTTTTCAACCCAGTTGTTAACACTAAATTACCTGCTATACTCTCCCACCGACGCAGAACCACAGTTTCTTTAGAAACTTACCCCTTTAAACTTTAATTGCTTTGTTAACTTTTGAAATGTTTAAAATGAAAGTGTTTGATGTTTCGTTCACTTCGTTTTGAGGTCTCTTGTTTATCCTTAACCCTTTAACTCCCATGAGTGACCAAGACAGAATTTCTCCTTACAATATCGGTATAATATCAAGCAGACAAGTGATTAGAATAAATAAAAATATCAATGAGGGATTGTACGTTGATCCAATACCAAATTTTCTTAACTAACATCACAAGAACTGTATGGGAGACCGTGTGTAAGGAGGATTAATAATGAGATCTTGGGAGTTAAAGGGTTAAGTCTTCTCGCGTGGGTACTCTAGATCTAGTAGTTTTGCATACCGGAACTGAAATTTTAAATTGAAAAGAAAGTATCTAATTTTCGGAAGCCGTTGACATGTCCATAATGGGAAACTCTCTTTTAAGATCTTGAGAAATTCCTTTAATAAGGATCCCACTAAATGAACTCAAATACATTTTCTACCACAGTCAAACAACCATTAAAAAGAAATAAATACTACTGTGGAAGCCCTGAGTTCAATTTCTGCAGTTTTAACACTAAAGGAGTTGACTAAGATTAAAATATAACTTCTGTATATAAAAACATTGAACTAAGATGCATGATACATATCAAGCATAAAGATTTATATTTTGTTCACATCGTGATTAGTTTGCTCTAATACTAAATACTACAATATAGTTCTCAAGCTAATTTTTGAAAAAAAATAGATGACACAAATGTTGTACTCTTTCCGCAACACGCTACAAACAAGTAAGAACAATACAGAGGCCTACAAAAAGTTCAAAACAGGTTGCAGAATTCTAAATTGATTTTTTTGAAAAACGAATCAAAGAGGTACCATCTAAACTACTAGGTAGCCATTACTTAAAACGCATAACTGAGATATGTTGCAGGCAGTTGTCGAAGCTAAATGTAAAAGTTGTTAGTTAGCTAAATGACATTTAAATGTACTCGTCTTTGAAACAAAAATCGAATCGAAAGCACGCCTCTTCTGACTTTACCCGCTCTTTCACGTTAAACTTATGTCTGAACCTCACTTCATTTAGGAGATTCTAATTGGTGGAGTGAAGCCATAGAGGGAGAGAAATGCAATACCCTAGGTTCAAAAAATGTATATCCGAGCCTTCATACTGTCCGACCTACCAGTCAGCGGACTCCCTTGTTAGAGTTTGTAATTTGGTTTAGGACTTGTTAACTCCATTACTGATCACAAAAGTATTACGTTGTAATTTTTAACGTATAATTCTTATAACTTTTAACGGATCCATAAGTTCAACGAGTAGGACAGGGATGGAGTGCTTCTCGTTTCAGCATTATAACCAAAGTCATATTCAGTTTGTATGCTATCCTCTTCAACGAAAGAAGCAGCTTTGGTTTCTGAGATTCCAATTCAGTGATCTGCACGTGCACATTTACTTCCTCCTCCACCAATCATCATGACTGCCCCATCCCCAGACTCCCAGTCACACCAGAAGCCGATCTTGTCAGCGCTTTGGATGTTTCCATTGCAATCAGCCTGTTCAAACCCTTCTGTTGAGTTATAATTTCCGCCATATTGAACTGTACAATTTCCCAGACATCGATCACTGGCCCAGACCTTGCCATTTCTAAAGTTGCTATAACTTGTGATTTTAGATCGGAATGTTTGTCCAGCCAAACAGTTCCCTGTGGTCTGTAACAGAGGGGTGTGACTGGGGTCGTCACTGCGCGTGATCTTAAATTCGCTTCCTCTGACCAACCAAAAGGCAGGTGATATCATATCAGCGTTCACTGATGGGTCATTTGTTGTTCCATAGGCAGCTTGTTGGTCATAACACCATTTGCCATCGTCACGCATCCAATTCCTGCCATCGTTGTTTGAGAATCGAGCGATAAGAGTCCATCCTTCAGGACTTGCTGTGATATCACAATAAACCTAAAAGTACATTGCAAATAGATTACAATAATCAAAAGCAGGGCATTTATTAATTGGGTTTTAAGTTGGTGAGGATTTGATAGCATCCCTTGATAGATATGAAGTACTCTAACAGCTTTAGAACGATACGATAAAGAATTAGAATAGTCACCGGGAGGCTTGGGATCTAGTCGTAACTCTCTGGGATTGGAGGGGTGGGATAGGAGTGGTGAGAGTGAAAGTAAGAAGTCACCTCTTCACATCAGGAAAGGTTTTTCTCTTACTAAGAGTCTCTCTTTAATTCAAATATGTAATTTTTAAATTGCCATCTGGACTGTATTTTTGACTGGAAGCTGTAAACAGGGGCGACCCTACAAAAATTGAAAAATGCGTGCTTCCTCGCTGGTATGTCCCACGAAATGTTCTCGAAGGAGAAATATCTTATAATCTTTGGAGTCGTCGAGTCGTGCGACTATTAAAGCTTTTCTATTGGAGTTTAGACTGTCAGTAAGGCTGAAAGAAAAGTCGAACTACACTTAACACTTTATTTCGCAAAAGAAGACGCCCGTCCGGAGAGGGAAAAAAAAGAGCACAAATAGAAAAAATCAACAACAGCGAAAAAGAGAAAAACAAAACAAACAAAGTGAAACAAAAGCAAACAAAAAAAACATGCAAACAAACCAAGAAAAGACAAAGCAACAAAAATTGTTTTATCTAGGAGATAGTCTCTAAAGCAACGATTCATATTTATTCTGGAAGAGAACTGAGGGGTCTACACTTACATTATATCGAAAATTGCCCGCTAAAAGCTCGAAGCTTCCAGGACGTTTCTCCATGTTTTTCTTTAAAACTTCTTCACAAGAATTGACTGAAAGTTGATAAAAAACAGATATGAATAATGCACAAAAAATGAAGGAAATATTTACCAATGATATTGTTGTGGTTCTCAGTCTAGAACAAGAGGCCTAAGAACACACAAGAAAGCATACAGAACAGAACTAAACTAAGGAAAAACCTAAATCACATTAATCGTGTATAATTATTGAATGCCCATTTTTGTATACCGTGGCCTAGGTACAATAAATGAGATAACTGCTAGCTGGAATCTAGGCAATATCGGGACACATGTTTTCAACCTAGTATTTTTCACATTTCGACGATTTAGACGAAGATACCGGCTAGTTACTCATGGGATAGGCCAGGAGATAGGGCATGTAGTTTGTTTGTTTGTTTACTGGTGCTACTGACCCACCTAGTTATCATAAGTATTGCTTTGAGTCTCGAGGGCAAGATATCATCGGAGACCACGACAATCACAAACTAGAGATCAATTTAAGTGGGCTACTGGTGTTGCTGTCATGACAGAATTGGTCTCTCAGATTGGTATGAGATGAGTGTTTGGTAGCTGGAATAATAGCAAATTATATTATTGATCAAAAGGCACCTTTTCTTTTGACGACTACTGACGTTGTTGTTTCTGCCAATCCAATGCGATTTCTTGCGCGGCAGACATATTTCCTGTGACTGTTGAACTCAACAGTGTTGAGTTCGAGGCAGCCTTGTTCCTGGAAAGCCAATGATGTATCAGCGGAGCGTACGTTACCAGCGCGTAACCATTCGACTTTGGGAGGAGGAGAGCCCACAGCCTCACAACAGAGACTTAAAACGGAGCCTTTATCTACGATGATCTTAGATGGTGGTTTCTTGACAAATGTTGGTGGCTCTGAAGGTAGAATGAAAAACCGACATGTGATAAACAACTTCATGTGATCAATAGAAACTGTCAGCAACGTACAGCTACTTTTGGTCACACTGGAGGAAATTTTTAGCGTTGAAAATAGCAAGAACATATAACTTAAACCTCTCATACTTTTTTAACATTATCAAGCGGACATAAATTCCCCCAACGTAATAGGCATTAAAGGAGCTAAACTGCTATTTAAACATGCTCAATGTCGCCGGCTCACTGTGGAAAGACAAAAATGTGTATTTCATTGACAAGTAGCTGTCTACAATGGTGTTAGAGATACACATCATAAAAAATCAGAAAAATGAGGCGCTGATATTCATACCTTTTACTTGTAAAGTGCTAAAACCCCTTAGACTTCTGATACCAGTGTTAGCTGAACACATATACGACCCCACATGTGACTTCTGTACGCTGTTGATTCGAAGCGCACCATTTTCGACGGTAGCATCAGATAGAGTACCTCCAAGCTTATGCCATGTTATTTTGGAAGACGTCTGCCCTTGAACCCAACAGAAGAATATTGCTGTCTCATTGATAAAGACTTTATGAGATATTGGATACACTCTGATCTTCGGTGAAACAACGCATTCTCCCTTTGGTCCTTGAATACCAACCAATCCTCTGATACCCTTGTTCCCTTTTAAGCCAATAGATCCTTTTTGTCCTTGAGGACCCTTCGTTCCAGTCTCTCCTCTAATTCCAGGGGCTCCAACGAACCCTTTGTCCCCTTTTCACCCTTTACTCCTTGAGGTCCTGCAGGTCCTCTTTTGCCACTCACGCCTGGAGTTCCAATAGGCCCCGATAGGCCTGGTGGTCCTTCCTTTCCAGAGGCCCCTTTTTCTCCCTTATATCCAGGATACCCAAGGGCTCCTGGCGATCCTGGGGGTCCTGCCTGGCATATTCTGTCCGAAGATTTATAAACTTCATTGAACTTGTTATTTATTTCTGCGCGAATTTGTTGTAAAGTCATTGTTCCTGCAGTTGGACTCTGAACAATATTTCTTTTCTTTCTTTTATAATGATCCATTGGATGTTTTCTCAGTACACTTTCAAAATCTGAATGTCAAAAATGAGGGAAAAAATTGTCAAGGGTTTTCAAATACTATTAGGAAATTTTTTTTTACCCTGGAGCGCTGGAGCTTCCCTTCTACGCTAAAACAATTCAATTCTGCATCGAAAATTATCGTCTTTAATGCGAAAAGACCATTTACCATTATTATTTTTTGCAGTCTTCAGGTGTATGGGTTGAGATCAGTTATGATTCTTCTGTCCGAAAAATACCGACCTAATCATCTTGCCAAAATGATAATGCTTTCCGCTTGACTACAGCCCATCATGATCTCCATCATGTAGAAATGTTCGTGGTTCTCAGCAAAAATTTGGAGCCGATGATATAAACGCCAGGTTTGAGGCGGTTTTAGCATTTTCGCCATTCCATGTTCTTCCTCCCAGGGGACCGAATTGTAGAAGCTAGATTAATTCATATAAAACTTCTTATTAAAGTTGTTTGGATCAAAGTAAATAGTTTCGTACTCACATGTACCTGTAAACGTTTTCAGCTTGTTCTCGACGTTTCCATCTGCTTCATTTGTCGTCTTTATGCGACTTTAAACGGCAAAAATGCGCAGTTCATTGATTTGCGTTCGCTTGTTGATCATCTCTATCCTCAGGAACAGCGCAACAATCAGTAGAATTGAAATAAAAGAAAGAACCGATGACGACTTTCGAAAAATTTCGTCTGTCCTTTTCCTGTGAACTCTTTTTGTAGAGTCCATTGTAGCTTTTCGGGACTTTTGGGCTCCTCTACTGAACAACGTTTGTAATAAACGTGTAAGAAACCTGACTTGTTTCCTTGAGATGAAGTTTTTAGCTTCCCGTGTGACTGATATGGCTAAGGTTTCCTGTTTATCTTATTCCTCTGTCACGGCTGAGCTACTTTTAAATGTAACATGCTTAAAATAGAAGGCTGGAGCCCTGTCGGTTTCTCTGAATTGAATTGCATATAATAGCATAGTTTCTGCGCGCCGGATGATGTTGTCTTTCAATAGTTGAATTTGATGGAAGTTGTTATATTAACCACATGTATGTACTAAGCGATTACAAGTACGCTACTTTTACACGACACTTGACCTGTATTGATTTCGTGCAATGAAATGAAGCTTAGGCCATTTCCCAAATTAAAGAATTGCTGCTAATGGGGAAAAATGCGATATTTATGATCATTCCTAAATGATCTTTGAAAGGTGAATTTGATCATCAGTAGAAAATTACTGGCTGTTTCATATAATCCGTCTTGAAAAAAGTAATGACAAAAAAAAAAACTATCAGTGAACTTCGATTACAAGATGATTCTATTACGCGTAACGGGACAGTGATTCTAGAGCAAATTGAAAACTATTATAGAAATCTATATACCTCGGATTTAATCTTCTCTGAAACTTCGTATGACACATTCACTGACATTGTTGAATCCCCTAAGCTTTCAGAGGACGTGCAAGAAACCTGGGAGCGTCCACTTTCGTACGAAGAATGCAAAAAGATACTAGAAACCTTTCGGAATAATAAAGCACCAGGGGAAGACAGATTTACCGTCGAATTTTATACCAATTTTTTTAACTTTTAGGAAACGATTTAATAGCAAGTTTCAACGAAGCGCACGAGAAAGGTGAACTCTCCATTTCACAACGAAGGGGAATAATTACTTTGGTACCGAAGGAGGACAGGTCACTCCTAGATCTTTCAAACTGGAGACTAATTACACTGCCTAATGTTGATCTTAAAATAGCATCAAAAGCAATCGCCAAACGCATTGAACCGACACCACCAAACCTGATCCACTCTGACCAAACTAGCTTGTAGAAGGGAGATACATAGGGGAAAATATCTGACTTATAAGTGACATAATGGAATATACGAGTCTACAAAACCTGCCTGGCATTCTAACGTCACTAGGCTTCCGAAAAGCATTTCACTCGATTGAATGGCCCTTTATAATGAAGACGCTGGACCATTTTAATGTTGGTAGTGACGCAAAGTGCTGGATTGAGATAGTCTACACGAACACAGAAAGTGCAGTACAAAACAATGGTTTTTTAACCAGCCGGCTTAAACCATCAAAAGGAGTTCGATAAGGTTGCCCCCTCTCCCCTTATTTGTTTATTCTTTCTGCGGAGGTACTCTCAAAAAAGATACGTCAGGATTCCAACGTGAGAGGTATCAAAATCTTCGGTGAGGAAATCAAGCTGCCCCCATTCGCTGATGATACTACTCCATTCAATGCGAACATAGAATCTTTAGAAATGGCCTTGAAAATTGTTGGGGATTTCGGACGAATTGCTGGTCTTTCCCTAAAACAATGTAAAGGAAACGAAGGCGCTTCCGTTGGGGAAATGGAAAAGTAATAAAGATAAGCCTCCATATTTAAAATGGTTCCACAGCCTTGTTAAGATATTGGGGATATATTTTTCGTACAATATGAAGGAGAATAACGAGCTCAACTTCGACAAAAAGATCCAAAAGTTGCAAACTAAGCTGGATATGTGGAGTTTACGGGATTTGACGATATTTGGAAGAGCCATGTCAATTAAAACCTTGGGTATCTCGCAACTTAACTATTCGGCCTCTAATCTAAATGTTCCCAAGGGAATTGTGGAAATTGTAAGAACAAAATATTTTAAGTTCCTCTGGAAAAACAAAAAAAATAAAATCAAAAGATCTGGTCTTTACCAAGATTTAGACAACGGTGGCATACGCATGACCGATTTTGATATTATGTTAAAAGCCCTAAAACTCGCCTAGATCCCGAGACTGTTGCGGATTTCGGACAACAGTAATTCATGTATTATTCTAAAAATTTTTTTCAAGAAAAAGGGAGGGTTAAACTTTCTACTAAGGTGCAACTACGACACGAATTACTTTAAAGATATCCCGCTCTTCTATATTAAGAAGATACTAGAATTCTTTAACGAGTTAAAAACTCTTTACTCGCACGATCAAAAGCAGGAGTTAATATTGTTTAATAACAAAGATATATTGGTTGACGGGAAACCCATCTTCCTTAATGAATGGTTTAAAAAAGATATTCTAACGATTAACGACCTTTTGAGTGAAAGTGGCGATATTTTAACATTCCACGAATTATGTGATAAAATATTCCTGTGAATCCAATTTCTTACGGTATTATCAAGTGGTTAGCGCTATTCTCTAGCCAAAGGCTCCGACACCATCAACAAATCATTCTTTACCCGAAATGATAATTTATTTTCCCTCGACGAATCGACCCAAATTAATCCGTACAAGGCTAAGTCAAAGGAATTGAATTGAATTGAAATCTCTAATCATTATGTGAGGAACCTTGAGGGCAACTTAGCTGCTCTGCTGCCCCATGAACACTTTGTCAAAAACTGCCTCATTTATTGAGGTTCTGCGCCGTGGAATAGTCTACCTGTTAAGCTGCGGCAAGCATAAACTTCATACTTCTTAAATCCAGCTGAAGCAATTTCGTGCGAGAAAATCTACAATCTATCCAATGCAGTGCATTCATAGAAATCAGGAAACTTTTAAGTGTTATTTGTTATTCTTAGGAATGTTAGTATTTGTTGTAGCTACAGTTAAAGATTGTTAACTGGATGTTAACCATTTTATCAATCCTGGTTTGATACGATGGACTAAAAAAATTCATTGTATTTCTTTTTATATCCATTGGGGATATTATGTATCCCAACGTTCATCAGTTTTGCGCAAAAATATCAGCGGAAAAGGAGGAACTTGTAATTCCTAACGCACCCACAAATTCAACGAGTAAGACTGGCCTTTAGCGTTGCTGCTCCCAGCGTCATAACCAAAGTCATCTTCACCTTGACTGCCTCCCGGGAAAACAAAAGAAGCCTCGTTAATTTCTGTGATCCCAATCCCGTGATCAGCGCGTGCACAGCTTTTTCCTCCTCCACCAATCATCATCACCGCGCCATCACCACCTCCCCAGTCACACCAGAAGCCGATCTCGTTGGCGCTTTGGATGTTTCCACTGCAGTGAGCCTTTTGAAACCCGTCTGTTGAATTGTACTGTCCGCCATACTGAACCATACAATTTCCCAGACACTGATCACTGGCCCAAACTGTGCCATTTCTAAAGTCGCCATAACTTGTGATTTTAGATCGAAATGTTTGTCCACCCAAACAGTTACCTGTGGTCTGTAACAGAGGGGTGTGGCTGAGGTCGTCACTGCGCGTGATCTTTATTTCTCTGCCGCTGACCGACCAAAAGGCTGTTGAAATCATATCGTCGTTCTCTGAAGAGTTGTTTGTCGCTCCGATGGCAGTTTGTAGGTCATACCACCACCTACCATCGTCACGCATCCAATTTTTGTCATCGCTGTTTGAGAATCGAGCGATAAGAGTCCAGCCTGCAGTGAAGAAGGATTCTCGTATTATCTGTTTTTTGATAATAGTGCATGGACATTTTAATTTTATGTCTACGTCTTTCTGGCATATGATGGGAATAGTGTAGAGGATAGTTCTATATTCATTTTCTAGCTTGAAACAAACTGTGCAATGATATCACCCTTCTTCTGCTTTTCTTGGTGGTAATAAGAAAAAGAAAAAAATTTCTCGCTGACCATAATGAAAGATATAAGTTCTCAGCAAAACAGTAAAGAAGTAAAGTACTCGTCATTAACAATGCATCCAAGTGTGCGTTCTCAAAGAGCATGTATGTATTTAATGCCTTTCTCATCCTCCCTTCAGCTATGAATCATTTCACCTTCTCTCTGTCACTCTATTTTATTCTTTTTTCCTTTAATCCTCTCCCTTCCTCTCTCTCCCATCCTCCCTCTTTTTCATCCTCTCTTCAGCCACATTTCCCAATCCTCCCCTCCTCCTATCTCTATCCCTGCCTTTTTTCCTCGTTTTGATTCACCCTCTTTTCCAACCCTCTCGTTTTCCCTTCCTTCCTATCTTTCCACTCTTCCCCTTCGATCCTCTTTCCCTCTCTGCCTCTCTCCCTCCCTTCCTTCCTTCCTCCCGCCCCTTCCATCCCTCCCATCCCTACACCATCTGTCCCTCACTTGCTTAGTTATTTCCTTTCTTCCATTTTACTTTCTCTTCCGCTACTCTTTCATTCGTTCATTATCATACTTTTTGTCTCTTTCGTTCATTCTTTCCTTTTTAAGTTTGCTTCAACTAATCCTCTTAGGTCCTACTCCCTCCATCAATTTGGAAAAGGCTCAAGCAGACATGACTGTGGAAGGGGTTGCTGATCTCAGCTTTCTGTGAAAAAGACCCAACAAGAAAGGTAAACAGTCTCTAATCGTATTTATAAAGTTATCCGTCTTTTCCAGTTAATATTTCAGTTCGTCGCTGCGCAGTGTACATAAAATGATTATAAGGAATTTCAGCGCGGTCTCGTACGACCAAAACTAAAGTAATCTCCACGACCAATCACAGCGAAGAAAATCTTCAAAAGCCGATGAGAGCTCAGAGTTAATACACGCTAGGGTCCCAAGACACGGGAAAACGCAAAACGCAAGACGAGATTTGCCTCTAACTTGCGTCTGATCGGTTGGACCAGTCGTAGAGCGAAGTAAAGCAAAACCAATTCAGTGGTGTATTACTTTCGACACTTATTTGAAAGCCGCTCCAAAACTTAGTCATGCAGTCGAAAAAGCTAATGCAATGTTTCAATGTACTCAGTGTCGATTTCAGACTGTCTCTTGTGTTTCAAGAATGTTTTTTAGTCTTTTTTCTTTCTAGATACTAGAGTTGCAACTCAGTTGAAAAAAAATGAGTCTTTATGCTAATACTTCATTTTTAACTAGAGAAATAATCACAGGAACGTCATGTATGCCACTCATTTTATTCCCCGTTCATTCCTCGATTCAGGCTAAGTTGCAAGAGGAAAGGAGAGCTGCTACCCCTGGAATTCTCGCTCGCTTTGAGAAACTTCGTAAGGGACAGTAATGATGGGAAAGGATTCTTTGTTGGTGACAAGGTACGACGTCACACTTTTTAAGTCAGTCTGTCTGTCTGTCTGTCCCTTATTCATTCATCGACTCAGCCCTTCTTTTAGTGGTTAATTTATACGTTCAGTTATAGTTATAAGATTTATTTAAGCAATAATGTTTCCTCTATTTTTGCTACGTTCGTTTTTGTTTGTTTGTTTCCCTTTTTGTGTTCTTTGCGGGGGTAAATCACGCGCACTACGCTCACCGATCTTTCCTTTCACGCAGAAATATGTGGAGTGATCTTACGTGTTCCATCAGAAATATTGAATCCTTGAATAGGTTTAAGTGATTTCTGATCAGACATTTTTATTCGCAAAAGCTTTTTAATATAACATATATATATATATATATATATATATATATATATATATATATTCACCTGTTTTCAAAAACGTTGCAATTTGAAAATATGCAGGAATTACGGATATAAGAGATCCTCGCAGCTAAGAGCACCACTGAACTAGTAGTTGAAAGTAAGACCTGAAAAAAATTTAGGCCCGTACGGGATTTGAACCCATGACCTCTGCGATACCGGTGCAGCGCTCTACCAACAGAGCTAACAAAGCCAACTGGGAGCTGGTCAATATGTTGGGTCCAAATAAACCATCGAAGTGATGAATATTGATTTTAGATATATGAAATTCATATATTTGCACTGCGGTGAAGAGACGGATATAATAGATCCTTGCAGCTGAGAACACTACTGAACTAGTAGTTGAAAGTAAGACCTGAAAAGGGGAGGGGGGGGGGGCACTTTCTCGGTTTTACCACCTGATATCCACAATCGGCCAGAAAGTAGATAATGTTTCTTAGCTGTTGCAAAAGAATAATCCCATGTTTTATAAACCGTGCATTTTCTATTACTTTATCTTCTCCCTCCTTGTCAAATAAATCTTTGAAAGCCTTACACCAGAGGCCAAAAGCTTTCGGTATGAAAATGTTGTTTTTGGTCACTGAGCGCAAGCTTATTTAAAAAAAGATGAAGTTATCAAAACTGGTGGAGAGGAATTAGTTATAGCCTAACTAATAAACTGACTCTAAGTAGTGTGACTAACAAATAACAAACAGGGTTTACCGCTATGTATACATGTTTTTCCATTTCCATAAAATCCACTTTTACAGGAACACTTGTGGGAGCCATAGGTGTTCTGGCAGTTTGCATTAACGTCACAAGGCCAGATGGAAGCACTGCACTCGTCCATATCTGAACATTAAACGAAATTAACTTGGGTCGGAGTGAATTAACGGGAGAATTTGGAAATATTCGATGAGGACAAGAGAGTGGTAAACAGCAAAGCTTTGAGTCATTCTCCGGTAATGGAAGAGAATTACGCCGTCAGTTAAGTTTGAAGCAGTGTTGTAAATGTACACTAAATTATGTCTCACCCGTTTCACAATGTTCCCCTGTGTATCCTTTCGCGCAAACGCACTCGTAACTGTTCTTCTCGTACTGTGCCGCACATTTCCCATTGTTCTGACAAGGCCATTTAAAACATGGAGACTAAAGAAAACATATACCAAAGAGAAAGAAACGAGAAAGATATGGCACCAATCATTTTGTATATAATCATGGACCGTGTTTCCAAATAGTCAGTATCTCTAATGAAACCTTCCCCGCTAATATCAATAATTCTTTGTAAGTCTTCCGCTCAAACAACCCCTCTTCCTATTTCTGCAACTAACCACACTGTCCTCCTTCCACTATAAAGAAACTTCAAAAGAAAAACACATGGCTTAAATGTTACTGTTGTCAGATTGGACCAGTTAGCTTTTAGGCGTATTTTAAAAAAGTTTTAAAAAACCGGCCTTAGCAATTGCAGCAATTCCTCTTCTTTTCCTTTTATAAAAACAGAGTGAACGTTTTTTCGTTTCCAACTTACTGCGATACTATAATGATGGTGACTCTGACAAGGGACAAGCTTGTCTGAGTTGTTGTACAAATCCGATGGAAGTAATTCACACAGAACTTTGCCATTCATATCATGAAATGCAGCCAGGTTAAACGAAAAACACGACGGAAGGTTGACACAAGCAAATCCACACTCGCTGCCCTTTCCAACATAATCCGAG
This sequence comes from Pocillopora verrucosa, assembly GCF_036669915.1. NCBI lineage: Eukaryota > Metazoa > Cnidaria > Anthozoa > Scleractinia > Pocilloporidae > Pocillopora > Pocillopora verrucosa. The sequence continues at coordinate 3,257,909 of NC_089316.1, read as the reverse complement.
CCAATAGTAGTGATGTTGAGGTAGGAAAACTTGTGTGTCTTAAAGCTGGCATAAGCTATTCCTTCACCCGTGCCTCGACTTAGAGGTTTACCTCGCATATCGACGACTTTTGTTTCTAGAAATGAAGAAGGGAATGATAAATGATAAGTTAAAAGTATTGTACTCATGGACGATATTTAATCAGGAGTCAGTCTAAAACGCTTTACGTAACACGAGAAGCCTGCGCTAGAACAACTAGTATTTTTATTAGTAAATGGAAATAGTTCCTTGTAAGTTCAAGGAGTCCAAACTGCATTTCGAGGACGAAGTTATATGCTATCTTCACCAGGCCACCGAAATCTGATCAGTTCCCCGGCATTTGAATCAAGCAATTTTATAACAAATTGAAAGGAACTTGACAAAGTGTAAAACGATATGGTAAAATTCTAAGGCCTGATTATGAAATGTGTTCGGTAACAGATCACATATCAATTGAAAACTTGCAGTAAATTTATGTAAACCTAGACTGAAATTTGCTTATATCATTTAATTAGCATATACAGGAAGCCTACTCCTGTTTAAAACTTTGAATTATTGATCCGTAAGAAGTATATTGATATTTTTTCCTTTCCCATATTTTTGTAAGATTTCAAATTCAATATCTTATATATAAGACAGCCGAATTACATCACACCAAGCCTGTTTTTCTACGCTATCTTGCATTCGTAAACTGGCAACATCTAACATCAGAGGTGACTTACGAAAGTCAACCGGTTAAAGCTGGCAAGTTTCCATGAAAATATATTTTTTATACTCTTTATGAGAACAATAACAAAGAGAAAATTCAGCAAAGGGATCGATGAAACAAATTTATCGTCATGAATTCTTCAACATTATGACGGCGTGTTCTTAAGATACCCCTCACTTAATTTTCAGTATACGTTGACTTCCTTCAAACTTACTGTCTCTTTTTCGAAACAAAGCAGTTGCAGCACTTTTCAAGAATATGCCACTTTGAAACAGATGCATGAATAATTCAAACCTCATACTCCTCTACTTATTTTCCCTCTCTTTCTTTCTCCTCTCATATCTTACCATTATCCTCAGAAACATTTTTTATATCATTGCTCTTTCCCTAAAGTTCAGTGTCAATCATATTGTAAGGGGACTCAGCAGTATTTTGATCAACAGTGAATGGATGAGTGTCTTAGCAACAAATTCAAATACTTCATCGAAGACACAGGCTTGAACGTTTTTCGCAATCTGGTATTCTCGAGGAAAAAAAAAATGATCTTCATTGCTTTCTGAAGTAGGTGAAAGAGAATGCAATGGTGATACAAAGGAGATGGCAGCTTTCAGCATAACATTACCAAAAATGAACTGAAAGTATAGTTAATCTGAAAGCTTTAAATGCTATTCCAGCAAAAATATCCAGTTTACGATATAGCTAAAAACATAATAATAAGGTCACCTTCGTCTGCAACAGCCCGGCAATGAAACCATGTGAACAAAAGAACAGACGCAAAACTAAAGGAAAGCACCCTGAAAGTGAGGCCTTGTCCTTTCAGATACATCACATAGACTGAAATATGTACAGCGACAGACTATTCGAATACTGCTGACGATTTTAGTATGATGCGCGTCTGGACATCAAGAATTTGGGTCCTAATTCAACGACCACTGCCCTCATTTCTGCGACGCAAAGCAATGAATTTTTAATGTCATTTGGCATTTTTAGCATGATAAATTATTTATAGCGTGATTATCTATGCCTCTCAGGATAGATCAGTTAACAACCCACGCTCACAATTTTGAAAGGTGATTCTTTGGCATATGAGTTTTTTCCCCCGAGAAACATTCAGGCTCAATTCCGAACATATTTCATGTTGATTTTCTGATTTCTCTTCTTCCAAATAACAAGTTCTAGAGGTAGTTAACGCCAAAAACTAGTACATTTACTCGTTGTTTTCTAAAATCATTTTAGAAAACGACGATATTAAACATAATATGTATAATATATTATTAAAACAATGATATTACCCGTTTATAACAATGGAACGAGGCAAGGCATTCTTCTCCTTAAATGAAAATTAAAACAAGCTCATCTATCGGCAGAAAATGCTATAGAGACGTAGCATTGTGCGTTTCGTTGTTAATATCTGATGTTTTATATATGTTATTATAAAACAAACAGATGAGGAGCAGTATTGGACCAGCAGGTATCAATCTAACTTTCACTATGTTTAAAATGCAAATGTTTCCTGTTTTGTTGTCTCTTTATCCTAAAGCTTTGTCGCGTGGACACTCATGTTCTAGTAGTTTTGCATACCGGAACCGAAATTTTTAATTGAAAAGAAATTATTTTCAAAAGCATGAGCCGTTGACATGTCTAAAATGGGAAACTCTTGTTTCAGACGTTGAGAAATTCCTCGCCATGAGGATCCCACTGAATGAACTCTGATACATTGTCTACTACATTCAAACAACCGTTAAAAGAGGTATAAACATCATGATTGTGAAAGCGGAAAATCATTTTAACTAATCCATAAGTTCAAAGCAGTGCGACTTGACTGCAAAGGAAGTCATTTTAGCTAACCTACGAGACGCAAACTCAACATGTACTGACCATTGAAAATGCTCATTGATTAGCCCACGGACGTACAAGGGGGAGGGGGGGGAGTAGGGGATAGGGGGTGCTCCCTTCCGCCCTTGGTTTTTTTTGGCAAATTTATTCAAGAAGATTGTTTATTTTGCTGTGAACTTGGTGAAAATTATATGATAGATATGGGAGAGAAATTTTTTTTAATGACAAGTGAGGTGTGGTTTAAGGGTCGATATAACTATGAAAGAATTAACGGTTTTAATTTTCGAAGTGAAACAGTAAACCCTTAGTCTTATTTTCATTTTCCTGTCAAGTTCGATAACTACTGTTCTTTTGAAAAACCAACAATTATAGTGAAATAAGGAAAGAAAAATCTAAAAAAAGACTGCCACGTCGGATGACGTCACCGAATCCCAACAGCCCAATTTGCATATGTATCATCTGATATTAACCACATCTCGTAGACGGAGGCTATCTATTTAAAGTAAAAACCTTCTGAAATTTTTGCAATGTAAATAAAACACAAGGGAGAGTTCCAAGCAATCCCTCCCTTCCCACCTTGTACTCCAGAGGAGATATAAGTTTTCATGTACGTATGATAATGAAACTTAGATAAAAAGGTGACAAGAAGTGAGCATCATCCTTTTCAACGTTCTTCAGTTCTAAACTGAGCTGGGAAAAGAGAGATCTTATAATTTTTGACGGAGCCATAAGTTCAACGAGTAGGACTGGGATGGACGGGTACTTGACATGGCATCATAACAAAAGTCATATTCAGTTCGACCACCACCTTCAACGAAAAAAGCAGCGGCAGCTTCTGTGATCCCAATCCGATGATCTGCACGTGTCCGCCATATTGAACCGAACAACTTCACAGACACTGATTACTGGCCCAAACCTTGAAATCTCTAAAATCCCCACAATTTGTGATCTTAGATCGGAATGTTTGGCTACCCAAACAGTTACCTGTGGTCCGTAACAGAAGGGTGTGGATGGGGTCGTCATTATGCATGATCTTAAACTCGTTTCCTCTGACCAACCAAAAGGCAAGTGATATCATATCAGCGTTTACTCATGGGTCATTTCTTTTTCCATTGGCAGCTTGTTGGTCATACCACCATCTACTATCGTCGCGCATCCAACTCTTGCCATCGCTGTTTGAGAATCAAGCGATAAGAGTCCATCCCTTAAGCCTTGCCGGGATATCACAATAGACCTAGTAAGACATTGCAAATATATTACAATCCAAAGCAGGGCATTTATTATTTTGGTTATAAGTTGGTGAGGATTTGATAGCATCCCTTGATAGATATGAAGTACTCTAACAGCTTTAAAACCATACGATAAAGAATTCGAATAGTCACCGGGAGGCTTAACTCTTAACTCTCTCACTGGGATAGGAGAGGTGAGAGTGAAAGTTAGAGGGCACCTCGCCACATCAAGAAAAGTTTTTCTCTCACTAAGAGTCTCTCTTTTATTCAAATATGTAATTTTTTAATAGCTATCTCGAATGTATTTCTGACAGGAAACTGTAAATAGGCGCGATCCTTTGAAAAATGCGTGCTTCCTCGCTGGTATGTCCCATGAAATGTGCTCAAGGGAAAATATTTTATAATCTATGAAGTCATTGGTGATGCCAAGATAGCGGCTATTAAGCTTTTTTTTATTTTTTTATTGGAGTTTAGACTGTCAGTAGGGCTGAAAGAAATGTCGAACTACATTTAACTCTTTATTTCGCTAAAAAAAGCTCCCCTCCGGAGGGGAAAAAGGAACGCAAACAGAGAAAAAACAAAAAAGCACAAACAAAAAAGAAAACCAAAAGGAAGCAAAACCAAACAACAAAACAAGCCAAGAACAGAAAAAGGAACAAAAATTGGTTTTTCTTCGAGGTCGTCTCTAAAGCAATAATTTATATTTATTCTGAAAGAGAAATAAGGGGTCTACGCTTACATTATATCGTAAATTGCCAACTAGAAGCTCGAAGCGTCTGGGATGTCTCTCCATATTTTTCTTTAAAACTTCTTCACAAGAAATTTCTGATTCGATTTTGTGAAACAGAATTTATGTTTATTGCGTTAATGCAAAGGTAAGGGACGTTGAATACAACTCACTCTCTTATTATTGATAATGCCTCTATAAAACAGGTTGCATTTATTAGATCTCTGCAGTTAAATGAGAAAGAGAAGTTGTCCTTCATGCATCGGTATCTTTCCGACGAGAATTTGCCCTTACGCTGTAAAGCTTTCATCTTTTCACTACGCCATCGAAAAATTATTATTGTGGTACTGTGGTATTGTTTTGAGGAAATTGAAACAAATGCCTTGCATATTACCTGCAAAAACTTCAAAATTGCGGCCATGGTCTATAATCTCTGATTGGCCCTGCCCCCAGTCTTTGTACGGTTACTTAGCGAAATGAAATCTCTAATCATTCTGTGAGGAACCCTGAGGGCAAATTAGCTGCTGTAGTGTCTCGTGAACATTTTGTCAAAAACTGCCTCATTTTTAGACGTTCAGTGCTGTGGAATAGTCTGCCTGTTAGGCAGCGGCAAGCATAAACTCTCTACTCCTTAAATTCAGCTGCAGCAACTTCGTGGGAGAAAATCTACAATCTCTTTTATTCACGACATTCATGGAAATCAGGGAACTTTTAGATATTAACTGTAATTCTTAGGAATGTTAGCATTTGTTCTAGCTACAGTTTGTTGAAGATTGTGAACTAGATGTTGACTATTTTATCAATTCTGAATCTATACCATGGACTGAATAAAGTCATTGTATTTCTTTTTATTTCCTTTGGGAATATTTGTATCCCAACGTTCATCAGATTTGCGCAAAAGGAAAAGGAGAAAAGGGAGGAACTTTAGTTCCCAACGGATCCACAAATTCAACGAGTAGGACTGGGTTGGAGCGTTGCTGGTCTGAGCATTATAACCAAAGTCATATTCAGTGTTACCGCCTCTCAGTTCGGCAAAAGAAGCTTCGTTAGTTTCTGTGATTCCAATCCCGTGATCTGCACGTGAACAATTTTCTCCTCCTCCACCAATCATCATCACTGATCTCTCACATTCATTCCAGTCACACCAGAAGCCGATCTTCTCAGCGCTTTGGATGTCTCCACCGCACTCAACCTGTTGAAACCCGTGTGTTGACTTGTACTGTCCGCCATGTTGAACCGTACAACTACCCAGAGATTGATTGTTGGCCCAGACCGTGCCATTTTTAAAGTCGCCATATCTTGTTATTTTAGATCGGAATGTTTGTCCACCCAAACAGTTACCTGTGGTCTGCAGCAGAGGGGTGAGGCTGTGGTCGTCACTACGCGTGATCTTAAATTCGCTTCCTCTAACCAACCAAAAGGCAGGTGATATCATATCAGCGTTAACTGATGGGTCATTTGTCTTTCCATTGGTAGCTTGTTGGTCATACCACCATCTACCATCGTTACGCATCCAACTCTTGCCATCGCTGTTTGAGAATCGAGCGATAAGAGTCCATCCTTCAAGACTTACTGTGATATCACAATAGACCTAAAAGTACATTGCAAATATATTACAATCAAAAGCATGGCAGTTATTATTTTGATTATATGAAGTACTTTAGATAAGATAAGATATGACGTATTTTAACAGCTTTAAAACCATACGATAAAGAATTAGAATAGTCACTGGGAGGCTTGGGATCTAGTCGTAACTCTCTCACTGGGAAGGAAGGGTGGGATAGGAGTGGTGAGAGTGAAAGTGAAAAAGCACATCTTCATATCAGGAAAGGTTTTTCCCTTACTAAGAGTCTCTCCTTATTTCAAATATGCAATTTTTTAATTGCCATCTCGACTATATTTTTGACTGGAAGCTGTAAATAGGCGCGACCCATTTAAAATGCGTGCTTCCTCGCTGGTATGTCCCACGAAATGTTCTCGACGGAAAAAATATTTTATAATTTATGGAGTCGTTGAGTTGTGCGACTATTAAAGCTTTTCTATTGGAGTTTAGACTGTCAGTAAGGCTGAAAGAAAAGTCGAACTACACTTAACACTTTATTTCGCAAAAAAGGCCTCCCATCCGGAGGGAAAAAAAAGAGCACAAACAGAAGAAAAATAAAAAAACAGCGAAAAAGAGTAACACAAAACAAAACAAAACAAAAGCAAAAAAAAAAAAAAGTAACAAAAATTATTCTATCTGGGATATAGTCTCTAAAGCAACGATTCATATTTATTCTGGAAGAGAAACGAGGGGTCTACTCTTACACTATATCTAAAATTGCCCGCTAAAAGCTCGAAGGCTCCGGGACGTTTCTCCGTATTTATCTTTAAAACTTCTTCACAAGAATTAACTGAAAATTGATAAAAACCAGATATGAATACTGCATAAAAAATGAAGGAAATAGAACGAATGATATTTTTGTGGTTCTCAGTCTAGAACAAGAGGCGTAAGAACACAACAACAAGAAAGCATACATAACAGAACTAAACTAAAAAAAAACTTAAATCACACCAAAAGTGTATAATTATTGGATGCCCATTTTTGTATACAGTGGCCTAAGTACTAGTAATGAGATAACCGCTGATCGGAATCTCGGCGATATCGAGACACATGTTTTCAACTTAGTATTTTTCACATTTCGACGATTTAGACGAATATATCGGCTAGTTACTCATGGGATAGGCCAGGAGTTAGGGTATGTAGTTTGTTTGTTTGTTTACTGGTGCTATTGACCCACTTAGTTATCATAAGTATTACTTTGAGTCTCGAGGGCAAGATATCGTCGGAGACCACGACAATCACAAACTTGTCCCTGGTCACTTTTAACGCCGCACCTTCTTTGAGTTTTCAAAAGAATGCTTCAAGATGCTTAACCATGTAATAGTTTTTTCTATGTTTGAAATTCTGGACAGTTGAGATAAATTTAAGTGGGCTACTGGTGTTGCTGTCTTGACAGAATTGGTTTCAAGATGGGTTAAGAGGAAATTGATAAGTTTCTTTAGTGAGACTGTAAAAACTAGACTAGACCTTCCTGGAACTGAGGTTTAACAATGAATATTTTTGTCATGATAAATGAGATTAAAATAAACAAGATTTGAAATGGAGAACTGATATTCTTAACGAAAATGTTTTTTTTGCAATCTCTTAACGAAGAATTCATCCTCTGAACCTCTTCTACCTTTTATTTTTATGGCGGAGAAGGGATCTTTTACCATGGATGTTTATCAAAATAGCAATGTGTTTATCTAACTACCTATTTATTCCTTTATGCTCATTCAATTAAACAATGGGCGTTTGATAAGGTTTCAGCAATTCATCACTACACAATCAATGACAAATACTTAACATCTCCTAAACAAGTTTAGTAATAAGTCTGTTAAAACAATTCTAATGAAAATGACTTTCAAGGAAAAAGGACTTAATTGCAATTCGTTGCCAATGAAGATCTAAAGATGTGAAAATCTTAAGATCTTTTCCCTTTCGTAGCTTTGCTTTGAGAGGGAAAAGATGCGATGTTAGTGACCATTTTTAAATGTTCAAATAACTTGGATCATAAGGTGAAAATGAATAATTAATACCGTCCTCTCCAGGGTTCTTTTTAACGGATAATTTTGAACGGGTCCACAAGTTAAACGACTAGGACTGGAATGGAACGTCGTGTATTTGAGTATCATAACTAAAGTCATATTTAAAAGGTGAAGAGAGATTTTATCATGACAAGCAAAGTGTGGTTTAAGGGTTAATATAAACTACGCCGAAAGAATTAGCGGTTTTATTCTTCAAGTAATGTAGAATAAAACCGCTAATTCTGTCTTTTTTTGTTGTTGTCAAGTTCGATAGCTACTGCTGTTTTAAAAAGCCAAAAATTATAATATAAAAAACGAAAAATCTAAAACAAGTCTGCCATGTTGGTTGACGTCACCGAATCACAACAGCGCAATTTGCATATTTCTCCCATGATATTAAAAGCATCTCATAGACAAAGGCTATCTATTAAAGGTAAAAACTTTTTAAAATGTTGCAACGTAAATAAAACGCATGGGAGACTTCCAACCAATCCCTCCCTCCCCCCTTGTAAAACGGTGGAGGTATACGTTTTCATGTACATTTGACAATGAAACTAGAATAATAAATAAGCATTATCCTTTTCAGCGTTCTCCAGTTCTAAACTTAGTTTGATAAAGAAAAATCTTATAATTTTTAACGGATCCATATGTTCAGCGAGTATGACTGGGATGGAGCTTTATTTGATTCAGCGTAATAACCAAAGTCATATTCAGTTTCATCACTATCTTTTTCAACGAAAGAAGCATGATCACTTTCTGTGATTCCAATCCCGTGATCTGCACGTGCACAGCTACTTCCTCCTCCACCAATCATCATCACTGCTCCATCCCCAGTACTCCAGTCACACCAGAAGCCGATTTTGTTGGCGCTTTGGATGTCTCCACCGCACTCAGCCTGTTGAAACCCGTCTGTTAACTTGTACTGTCCACCATATTGAACCGTACAACTTCCCAGACACTGATTACTGGCCCAAACTTTGCCATATCTAAAGTCGCCATAACTTGTTATTTTAGATCGGAATGTTTGTCCACCCAAACAGTTACCTGTGGTTTGTAACAGAGGTGTGTGGCTGGGGTCGTCAGTGCGCGTGATCTTAAATTCGCTTCCTCTGACCAACCAAAAGGCAGGTGATATCATATCAGCGTTAACTGATGGGTCATTCGTTGTTCTAATGGCAGCGTGTCGGTCATACCACCACCTACCATCATCACGCATCCAATTCTTGCCATCGCTGTTTGAGAATCGATCCATCCTTTAAGACTTGCCGTGATATCACAATAGACCTGAAAGTACATTGCAAATAGATTACAACCAAAAGCAGGGCATTCATTATTTTGGGTATAGGTTGGTGAGGATTTGATAGCATCCCTTGATAGATATGAAGTACTTTAACAGCTTTAAAACCATACGATAAAGAATAGGAATAGTCACTGGGAGGCTTGGGATCTTGTCGTAACTCTCACTGGGAAGGAAGGGTGATAGGAGTGGTGAGAGTAAACGTGAAAAGCACATCTTCATATCAGGACAGGTTTTCTCTTACTAAGAGTCTCTCTTCAATTCAAGTATGTAATTTTAAATTGCCATCTCGACTGTATTTTTGACTGGAAGCTGTACATAGGCGCGACCCATTGAAAAATACGTGCTTCCTCGCTGATAGTCCCACGAAATGTTCTCGACGGAAAAATATTTTATAATCTATGGAGTCGTTGAGTCGTGCGACTATTAAAGCTTTTCTATTGGAGTTTCGACTGTCAGTAAGACTGAAAGAAAAGTCGAACTACACTTAACACTTTGCTTCGCAAAAAAAACCTCCCGTCCTGAGAGGAAAACAAAAAAAAGAGCACAAACAGAAAAAATAAATAACGGCGAAAAAGAAAAAAAATCAAAACAAACAAAACAAAAGCAAACAAACAAACAAACAAACAAACAAAAAAACAAACCAAGAAAAGAAAAAGCAACAAAAATTGTTTTATCTAGGAGTTAGTCTCTAAAGCAACGATTCATATTTATTCTGGAAGAGAAATGAGGGGTCTACACTTACATTATATCGAAAATTGCCCGCTAAAAGCTCGAAGCTTCCGGGACGTTGTTTCCCCATATTTTTCTTTAAGACGTCTTCACAAGAATTAACTAGAAATTGATGAAAAACAGATATGAATACTGCATAAAAATGAAGGAAATAGTTACGAATGATATTGTTGTGGTTCTCAGTCTAGAACAAAAGGCGTAGGAACACAAGAACAAGACAGCACGCACAACAGAACTAAACTAAGGAAAAACCTAAATCACACCAACAGTGGATAATTATCGGATGCCCATTTTTGTATACTGTGGCCTGGGCACAAGTAATGAGATAACCGCTAGCCGGAATCTAGCCAATATCGAGACACATGGTTTCAACTTAGTATTTTTCACATTTCGACGATTTAGACGAAGATACTGGCTACTTTCTCATGGGATAGGCCAGGAGCTACAGCATGTGGTTTGTTCGTTTGTTTGTTTGTTTACTTGTGCTATTGACCCACTTATTTATAATAAGTATTACTTAGAGTCTCGAGGGCAAGATATCGTCACAAACTTGTCCCCGGTCAGTTTCAACGCCGCACTTATAAATCTTTGATTTTTCAAAAGAATGCTTCGAGATGCTTAGCCATGCGATAGTTTTTTTCTATGTTTGAAATTCTGGACGGTTGAGATCAATTTAAGTGGGCTACTGGTGTTACTGTCATGACAGAATTGGTCTCTTAGACTAGAATGAAATTAGTGTATGGTAGCTGGAATAATAGGAAATCATTTTATTGATCAAAAGGCACCTTTTTCTTTGACAACTACTGACGTTGTTGTTTCTGCCAGTCCAATGCGATTTCTTGCGCGGCAGACATATTTCCCGTGACTGTTGAACTCAACAGTGTTGAATTCGAGGCAGCCTCGTTCCTGGAAAGCCAATGATGTATCAGCGAAGTGCACGTTACCAGCGCGTGACCATTCGACTTTGGGAGGCGGAGAGCCCACAGCGTCACAACAGAGACTTAAAACGGAGCCTTCATCTACGATGACCAAAGATGGTAGTTTCTTAACAAATGTTGGTGGCTCTGAAGGTGGAATAAAATCGATTAAAAAACCGACATGTAATAAACAACATCATGTGATCAATAGAAGCTTTCAGCAACGTGCAGCTACTTTTGGTCACATTGGCGAAAATTTTTAGCGTTGAAAATGGCAAGAACATGCAACTGAACTTCTCATACTTTTTTAACATTATCAAGCTGACATAAATTCCCCCAACGTAACAGGCTTTAAAATTGCTATTTAAACACGCTCAATGTCGCCAGCTCACTGTGGAAAGACAAAAATGTGTATTTCATTGACAAGTAGCTGTCTACAATGGTGTTAGAGATACACATCATAAAAAATCAGAAAAATGAGGGGCTGATATTCATACCTTTTACCTTTAAAGTGCTAAAACCCCTTAGACTTCCGAGACCAGTATTAGCTGAACACATATACGACCCCATATGTAACCAATGTACGCTGTTGATTCGAAGCGCACCATTTTCCACGGTAGCATCAGATAGAGTACCTCCAAGCTTACGCCATGTTATTTTGGAAGACGTGTGGCCTTGAACCCAACAGAAGAATGTTGCTGTCTCATTGATAAAGACTTCATGAGATACTGGATACACACTGATCTTCGGTGGAACAGCACATTCTCCATTTGGTCCCTGAATACCAACCAATCCTCTGATGCCTTTGTTCCCTTTTAAGCCAATAGATCCTTTTTGTCCTTGACGACCCTTCGTTCCAGTCTCTCCTCTAATTCCAGGAGCTCCAACGGACCCTTTGTCCCCTTTTTCACCCTTTACTCCTGGAGGTCCCACAGGTCCCCTTTTGCCACCCACGCCTGGAGTCCCAGTAGGCCCCGATGGGCCTGGTGGTCCTTCCTTTCCAGAGGCCCCTTTTTCTCCCTTATATCCGGGATACCCAAGGGCTCCTGGCGGTCCCGGGGGTCCTGCCTGGCATATTCTGTCTGAGGATTTACAAACTTCACTGAACTTGTTATTTATTTCTTGGCGGATGTGTTGTAAAGTTACAGTTACTGCCGTTGGACTCAGAGCAGCATTTCTTTTCTGTCTTTGGTGGTGATCCACATTTTGTGTTTCCACACCGCTTTCAAAGTCTGTACGTTACACATGCAAAAAATATTAACCATTTATATTTTAACATCAGTATGCATATTCTTCCTACGATTACTATGATGGCGACATGGAGACCACCTTTTTCTTGCACCATTTTATAGGAAGATGGTAGACCATTATTACTTAGGGAGGGGTGGGATGCAGTCTATCAATACTTAGGGAGGGGTCAAGGCAGACTGTTGTTACTGAGGGAGGGGTGAAAGACGAACTATTTGTTTGCAGGGAGGGATGGAAGATGTGGTGGAAATCACATATATTATTCCAAAGAGCAAGAAAAAGGTTTGCAAGGAGAATAAGACGAATGTCGCAAAATCTAGACTTAAATTTACAAATAACAAACTTTTGCAGTACATTTCCTACTGATAAACTTAAGAACGCAATTCTATAGAGAGAATGAAACTATTAAATTTGAGTGCGTAATAATCTGCTCACTATCGAGCAGTTCACAAAATTTGTGAACTTGGGGTGCCTCTTAGAATAAATGTTATCGATACAATACCCATGCCATTCATGCAAAACTACCGTCGTGGATACATTGATCGATGATCGGGGGTGGAAGCTGATTAATCAATAATGAATAACGGGTGTAAGTTCAAAGTAAACAATGAATAATTGGGTTTGGAAACCTCGGAATAATGAAAAACGTAGTCATACCAATGGAATAATAAATACCGCTTTTTTATTCGATTGTCTTGGTTATGTATTTTCTGATATATCTTCACAAACTTTTTTTAAAGTGAAATCATCGATGAGGTCTCCCGGCGAAACTTCCGACCGTTTGTGTTTCGAGTTGTAGGACAACTTCACAGCTTGACAGCTTAGCAGCTTGACAGCTTGACAGGTTTTCTGTCAAATGTCCTGTTATGGTATCATTTGACGTTTGATTCGCGTGGAAGTTGTTTTGTGGTCAGCCTGCTTGGTAGTTATCTTAGTCGAGGTCGTGTCTGGTCGGCTTTTGTAAGGGTGATGGTGGGTAAAAGCAAGAAAGAGAAAAAAAAAGAAGTCGCGATCAAAGGTAAGGAAATTTTATATCTATTTTGGTTTGTTTCAAACATGCGCCGATTTCAAGTCTATTCGAAGCTATCTTTTTTATTCTTTGGATATGATAAATATCTTTCCCTCAGCGAACTTTCCTGGTCACCTGAAAGACGGCGCTGTTCAAGGCGGTCAACCAGCAGGTCAGTGCCAAACAGATTTTGAGATAATACGATGTAATACGATGATGACGATAATGAATAGTCAGTCAGATCGATTATGATCGAGTAGTAAAGGAAATTTGGAGAAATTGATTTTTAAGGATGTTGTTTCTTAAATTAGCTCGAAAAGTTTAGGGTAACTTATTTGGAGACGACTTTAATTTTGTGTTGTCCTTTCCAAAATCTCGCACATCCCTACTGGGAATAGACAGCCAACCGACTTGACCTTTCGCTCGTGCTTTATCATATCGATTCGATGTCTTGTTCTTAATAACAACTAAATCTCCACTTGTTGAGTCAAAGTTTGGTACTAAGTTTCCCAAGCTTCATGATTTCAACATGGTTTACAAAGATCGCTTTTTTTCCCCTTCAATAATAAGTCGATCGCTGCCGGTGCAGCAGCGTACCTCATTTATTCCAAACGTCACCTACTCTTTTTGTTTTCTCAGGATTGGTGTGCGAGCGAAAGGTGAGCCGCCTGATAGCGCAAAAAAAGGCTCTTATGTTCGGCTCGTTTACACTTTGCTGAAAGGAAACGAAAAAGACCGTTACTCGGGCTGAGGTTTTGGCAGAGCTGCGTGCGATAAAGATAGCATGCTCATTTTTGCAAAAAAATTATGTCCGCGCAAAAATTGCCTTTGTTATTTCTGCGCTGAAATGATTAACCTCGGCAGTGGTAATGAAAATATTTTAAGCTACTGACAGGCCAAATCAGCTTGGAAAAACAAAGAAAAAATCAAGTTTTTGGATCTAAAATGGGGTCCGCATCACGAAGTGAGGATTACGATGATATAATGCAACTACTCCATTCTGAAAACCACTGTTTATGTTCTTGTCCATAACGATTCTTGGCATCAATAAGGATCGCGATCACCATTTTATGTCTCAAAAAAGGAATTGCTTTGATGATCAAGTTTTGGCCATCTTCCTTATGCCATATCGTTTTCCTTACAAGAACGCGAGCCTTCTTCCAATGTTGAAACAATCGCTTTGATGGAAGGCCAAAATGACTCACAACAGCAAGACCGAGAGCTGCCTTTTAATCAATCGTTACTGCAATGTGGGGCCTATTTGAAGACAGAGGAAGTGATCGCTGTAAAGCACAACCTTAGAAGAGAACAGTGTGGGTTTTTCCTTGCCCTGCTTTTAAAGGATCTCCTCGTTAAAGGAAAGAAAGGGAAATGAACTAGTATTTACTGACAACGTCATGCACATTTTGTGGCTCGACAACAGTGACACTAGCGACAAGTTCGTTTTCTCTGAGGCTTACCGAGACGATAGGAACTCACCGTAAACCATTATAAACCGTGTGCGTATTGACGAGATCATTACTGATTCCTCTGGATTGAGATCTTATAAGTTCCCTCAATAGGAAGCGGATAGAATTGAACGATTGTTGAAAGGTGGCGATGACAGTGACATTGACTCTGACGATGAACGCGTCAAAAATGAAGAAGTGGCTGATAAGGATTCGTCTGATGAACCTCCTAAAAGTGTGTTTGTCAGCACCAGGTCGAGACGTTCAGCAACACGCTTATAGCTGTTTTAATTTTATAACCAGACATCTTGAGGACACTCAACATTGACACTCAACACTAGACCGACTAACATTGGTCTAGTGTTTGTTAAGTTTATCTTCGATAACAGTCAGCTTTGATCTTTTCCTTTTTTTAACACCCGTGTCTTTTTCAGTTTCCGGCTTTTGCCTTTTTTCTGACGTTCTTTTGACGTTTTGAGCTGTTGTTGAAATGTTTCAGTTGATTTTTTCACCTGCTCGTGATTGTTACATTACTTCGAATTGCGTGACTTGGCCCATTTTACCTGTCAAGATAGTTATCATATGCCCCATTCACACCAAAGCTTAAACATGTTTAAAAGTTGTTTTGTTAAACACAGTTTAATTTTTTTTTCTTCATAGAAACTATTTAGCCGAATATTTTTGACTTGAATGTAGCACATTCGAAATGCAAGTTAGCAAGTACTTGAATCCAATGGAAAATCAAGTTTTTCAGTTCTCTGTTTATAATTTTCATTCAATGAAAACCAGTTTAACAAAACATGTTTTGCTGGTGTGAATGGGGTAATAGTTATATTTTAGTCGTCTTTTGACAGATTTTGCAATCTACATGCTTACAGGTTTGGGCTCGACTCAAGTTTGCAAAAACAGCCACTGACATTGCATTTGGAGCTACATAGTTCCCTCAAGAATATCAGAAAGAGAAAATTTATTTGATATCTTGTAATTAACAGTTTTCCTTTAACTTTAGTATCAGCTTGAAGCAGTCGGAAAGGCTCTAAACGAAGAAAAACAAAAACAAGCATTACGCTTGTTAATAGAGACAAGTCTTTTATTTTTTACTTACAAAGTCCCACTTCATCATGTAAAAGCTCCATACAGATATTTATTTTATCTTTTGCCTACTTTGTGGTTTTTCCAAACTTCATTCAGGTTATGTTTGTATAGATTTGTCACCAATAACTGGAGCAAGAAAGGTATGTACGACGATGGAGTTGCTTGCGGAAGAGAGTAGTTGCCGTTAAAGCGAAAAATACATCGTGATAATAATAACCATAGCACCGAAAAATACAACACCAGCTTAGTTTGACAAAAAGGTCGCCGTATGTAGCACGGTGTGGCAGTAGCGTGTAGTATGGTGCGATAGTGTGATACCTATAATCAAATGTATAATCATGAATTAAACCTGAAATCGAGTCTAACAGGGAAAAATCTTGGTTACGTTCAAGGAATAGGGAAGAATGACTACCAAACAAAATTTTAAAAGAATAATAAATAATTCGAAAAAAAACATGATGAATAATGAATAATTGAGGTCTCGTTATTCAGCTTCCACCCCCGATCGATGAAGAATTGTATGTGTATCCATGCTAAGCTTCCACCCAGGTAGGCGCCAATAGTCATTGTGAGATCACAAAAATATGGAAAGAAATGAATCAGAATGGCATTTAGTGTTTTTCATTAAGTACTAAGATTGCGTTCTTCGAATCTAAGCTGTGAATTATTGTATCGCTGAGATGAAACCAAATCTCTCCAAATTACTGGAGGCAATGAAACCGAATTCTTTAAAGCATATTATCATCGATTTGCAAGTAGAAGTTTACCTACCCTTTGACGGTTTCCCCTCGTTACCTGCTCTTTTCAACAGAACGGCGATCTTAAGGTAACTTTCAACAGCTGAAATGCGAAGTTCGTTCATCTTCGTTTTCCTGTTTATTGTTTCCATCCTTACGAACAGCGCCACAATCAGCAGAATTGAAACGAAAGAAAGAATTAAAGAGCATCTGCGAAAAGCATCGTTTGAGCATTTTGCGGAAGGTTTCTTCGTAGAGTCCATTGTAGCCCCGAAGGGATTTGTGTAAACAGCTTCCCTGATTAGCAAACTCAACTGCTGCAAGATACGAACTGTTTACTTGAGATGAAGGTTTGAGCTTCCCGTGTAACTGATATTGTAAAGAACACGTCCAGGCGAGAGTTAAAGTAAACCGTTATTTAATTGATTTTTCTGTCATCGTCTCAGTAGAGTAAGAGATTGGAAGCAACCTGTTGCCGGATGATTCCGGTTGTCAAAATGTGTGTGGCCTCGAGGTAACTGTAAATATAATCTGGCGTTTTGGAAGAAATCTTGCTTTTTCGATCACGTCCATTTGACGAGCAAGTTCTGGCCTGTACTAATTTCGTACTGTTTATGAGTGGAATATGGTCTCGTGAAACTAATAGAAATAAAAAACCAAAGACCAGAGAAATGAAGGGCCCAGTTGTACTTAAAGGCGGTTAATGCTATCCAACGGATCAATCACTATCCAGCGGATAAGTGATAGGAAAACGTGAAGTGTTATCCACCGGATAGAGATTTATCCAGTCAGTAGTGTTATCCAACCTTCGAACAACCGGGACCAGAAAAATAAAAAAAATAATAAAAAGATAAAAGTAACTCTGTAAGTTTGAGGTTCTCAGTATTGTTAGTCAAAGCGACACACGTTTTCAAAAACATCTTTCCAATTCATTGTCCTTGCAATAAATGATATTGTATTCATCTGAAAGATCACCGCTTGAGTCCATAACACAATAATCACCGCCACTGTTAATAAAATAACAAGTTCAAGGATGGTTAGTAATCTACGATTTTAATATTGTGACGAGTTCACGAACATGTTTTTTTTTTTAGATTACTTTAACCCCGAGTTAGTCGTAGGAATTCTTTGGTTTTTTTTTTTTTAATTTTTTTATATCACACTCAAAATATGCTAGACTCGAGGAAGCAGTTTCTCTCGCCCTGAATTAACCCTACCTCAGCTACGAGTTTCACAAAGAAAAGGCCATGACCATCTCTCCTTACAACCAAATAATGTGCGTCCACATTTGCAACCTGTATTTCTCCGCGATCAAGCAATATAATCAGCCCATCAGTCTTAAACTGTGTACAGCCGCCCGCTTTTGAACTTCTCCCAAATCCCAATAATGCGCAACCCCCTTCTTGTGACTCTATTGATAACCTATTATAGTCAAACCAGTCAGTAAAATGCGACCATGTCCAGCGACACATCCCAATTAGCCTATTACTAGGAAATACCCCCACGGGTAGTATTCATGACAACTCAATTGTGAAAATGCGACTCTATCCAGCAGCGCATTTCCATTATTCTATAGATAGGAAGTGCCCCCCTCCTCCTTCCCGCCCCACTCAAGATGATATCAAAATGCACTCAATTGGCAGTCTAGATTTTAGTCCTAGGCCCCCGTGGAATGCTGAACTATTGGATGCTCAATTAAGTAATGGCGTCTATTTCCTTATTACCTCGGTTGAAACGTTCGTAGAAAAACTTAAAAATCATTTAGTAGACCATATATGAATTTATGACATAAGTTCGACGCAACGTGTGCTCTGATTGGTCAAAAATCTATTGTTTACTTGCCTGTATACCCACAGAATTCCGTCTTGTGGAATGGCGCCACACGGGGCGAATTCCCAGATTTGAAGTTTGTTAAAGACCTTTGGTTTTAAGGGAAAAAAGGGGACACTTTGAACATAAAAAAGAGTGACATCTATTTTTTTCATTTAGTCATTCATTTCTTTATGACAATTTAATTAAACATGTATCGTTCGATTGCTATGAAAACGTTCAACAAATCTTGCATATTTTACATGTGATATCACTAAACAATCATCAATGAATACTTTATCTCCTAAAGAAAATGAGTTGTAAGTCTGACTTAGATTAATTCTACTAAATGTGTTTTTCGCAACTGATGGCAATTAAGTTGTTGCCAGTGAAGATCTTAAGACGTTGTGGTCGGGATAATGTTCAAGTTAATTTAGCTTTGCTATGAGGGGAAAGATGCGCTATTATTGACAACTCAAAAATTCTCAACTAACCTTGATCGCAATTTGAGTAATATCATCCTCTACAAAGTTGTTCAGTTCTAAATTAGGTTTAAAAGAATAAAAGGTCTGGGCCCAGTTGTTTAAGGGGCGGAGAACACTTTCCAACGGATAAATTGCTATCCAGCAGAAAATTAATCGTTAATAAAACGTATTGCGCAGTCCAACGAATAGAGATTTGTTCAAAGGATAGCGTTATGCACCCTTCGGACAACCGGAGCCTGGCTATTTCTAATGGATCCATATGTTCAACGAATAGGACTGGGATGGAGTGGTGCTTGATATAGCATTGTAACCAAAGTCATATTCGGTTTGAATACCACCCTTTTCAACGAAAGAAACACGGCCAGTTTCTGTGATCCCAATTCCATGATCAGCACGTGCACAGCTAGTTCCTCCTCCACCAATCATCATTACTGCTCCATCACCAGTCCAGTCACACCAGAAGCCGATATTATTGGCGCTTTGGATGTCTCCACTGCAATTAGCCTGTTGAAACCCGTCTGTTGACTTGTACTGTCCGCCATATTGAACCGTACAACTTCCTAAACACTGATCAGTGGCCCAGACCTTGCCATTTCTAAAGTCGCCATAACTTGTGATTTTAGATCGGAATGTTTTTCCAGCCAAACAGTTACCTGTGGTTTGTAACAGAGGGGTGTGGCTGGGGTCGTCACTGCGCGTGATCTTTATTTCTCTGCCGCTGACCGACCAAAAGGCTGTTGAAATCATATCGTCCATCGCAGAAGGGTTAGTTATCGCTCCAATAGCAATTTGTTGGTCAAACCACCATCTACCATCGTCACGCATCCAATTCTTGCCATCGCTGTTTGAGAATCGAGCGATAAGAGTCCAGCCTGCAGTGAAAGAACAGTTCTCATTGTTTTTTAATAATAACGTATGAACATTTTAATTTTATGTCTACGCCTTGTGGCATATGTGGGAATATTGTAGAGGATAGCTTCGTATTCTTTTTTCTAGCTTGAAACGAACTGTGCAATAATCTCACCCTTCTTCTGTTTTTTCTTGGTGTGGTGTTGGTAATAACTAAAGTTAACTGTAAAATCTTTATGGTGACCATAAGGGAAAGGTATTGACTGTTAGCTGTAAATTGGCCAAAATTTTCACCGTTAAAGGCCAACTTTTGAGCCAGAGGTAGTTCGATATAACTACAAGGATTTAGGAAACCGATTGCAATTTTAAGAGCCTCTTTTTCTAGTTCCCTAGAGGAAAAAAAAAAGGGGGGGCACTTTCTCGATTTTACCATCTGATATCCACAATCGGCAGAAAGTTTGAAAATGATCCTATGTTTAATTTATAAATCGTACATTTCTGTTACTTTATCCTCTCGCTCCATGTCAAATAATTAAGTCTCTGAAAGATTTACATTGGAAGCCAAAAACTTTCGAGATGAAAATTTTGTTTTTGATCAGCGAGCGCAAGCGTAATTAAAAAAGATGAAATTTCCAAAACTGGAGACGAATTAGTTATAGCCTAACTGATAAACTGACTCTAAGTAGTGTGACTAACAGATTAATTAACAAATAGAGAAGCCTTGACTGTGCTCTGTTCTGTTATAAAGCACGCAGGAAGCAGCTAGAGCACGAAAGAAGTGTAGGGAGAAACACGAGACGTAGTCGAGTGTTTCTTCCCACTTCTTTCGTGCTCTAGCCGCTTCCTGCGTGCTTTATAACAGAACAGAGCACAGTCAAGGCTTCTCTATTTGTTTTATAATAAAGAATCCGTTAAATTCCCCATGTATTACTTTCAATTTTCAGAACAAACTTTATTTCCGAAGCGAACAACAGTGTCGTCAGCATGCTTTATACTCTCATAGAGCACGGTACAATAAGCCAATCAGAATCCCTGTTAGAATGGTTCAAATAATCTGATTGGCTGTACAAGACAAAAGCTGTCAAAAGTGTCAAACCATCAAAGTTCAAAAACCATCAAAGTTCACCATCTACGATAGTTTACAAACTAAAATAATTCGGCAGGTCGAATTTAACGCTTTTGCCTGAAGTTTTTAATTCAGAATCTTGAAGTAAAATGTTCTGTGAACTTCAGCCGAATTATGGCTCATAAAAACACGCGGGTTTCTTCACATGACAAGGTAGAAAACAAACTGTTCAAGGCGAGTGTTTTTTAAATGAACGACAGCCGAATTCACCGGAACATGAAGATCGCTCGGGATGACAGCGCCGCAAAACTCGGCTGCAGTGACTGAAGTGACTTTCCACTCAACACATCGGAAAGGATAAGTGAGCCGCGATGGACTTCAGCATGATCATATTTCCTCAGACACCGTCATGATTAGTATGAATTTTAACAGTTATGCCAGTTTGTTTATATTTTTCATCATTTCTGTTTTGTTCTGTTTTGTTTTTGAACCGCTGAACTTTATATACTATACGAGTGTTGACTGTGTTTGATTTTCATTACCGTACGTAAGCTTGCAATCTAACTGAGTGTGAAAATCTTTAAAACTCGGAATGTCTATTTTGTTTTTCCTTTGAGGATTTTCGTATCTGCCCACGTTTTAATAACATAAATAATGGCGCCTGGTTTCAACCAATGACAGCGCGCGTTATATCCAACTTTATTATAATAACAAATAGGGTCTACCCATACACGTTTTTCCATTTCCATAAAATCCACTTTTACAGGAACATGTGTAGGAGCCATAAGTGTTCTGGCAGTTTGTATTGATGCCACAGGGCCAGATGGAAGCACTGCACTCGTCAATATCTGAAGGAAAAATGAAATTAACTTGCATGGCAGTTAATTAGCGGGGGAATTTGGAAATGTACGATGACGACAAGAAAGCGGTAAACAGATAAGCTTTGAGTCATTCTCTCGCAGTGGAAGAGAATTACAACGTAAGTTTGAAGCAGTCTTGTAAATGCACACTAATTATGTCTCACCCGTTTCACAATGTACCCCTGTGTATCCTTTCGCGCAAACGCACACGTAACTGTTCTTCTCGTACTGTGCCATACATTTCCCATTGTTCTGACAAGGCCATTTGAAACATGAAGACTAAAGAAAACATATACGAAAGAAACGAGAAAGATCTGGTACCAATCATTTTATATATCATCGTGGACCGTGTTTAAAAATAGAGTCAGTAAACCTTCCCCACTTAGACCCAAAATTATCTATAAGTCTTCCGCTCAAGTAAACGCTTTCCCTATTTTGCAATTAACCACACTGTCCCCCTTCCAATAAGGAGAAACTTCAAAAGGAAAACACATGGCCTAAATGTTACAGTTGTAAGAGTGGACCACGTAGCCTTTAGGTGTATTATTAAAAAGGTAAAAAAATGAAAAAAACCTCCACAAGAAATTATCTGCGATTCCTCTCCTTTTCTTTTCACAAAACAGAGTGAACATTTTTATTTCCAACTTACTGCGATACTGTAGTGATGGTGACTGTGACTAGGGACAAGCTTATCCGAGTTGTTGTACAGATCCGATGGAAGTAATTCACACAGAACTTTGCCATTCATATCATGAAATGCAGCCAGGTTAAACGAAAAACACGACGGAATTTTGACACAAGCAAATCCACATTCGCTGTCCTCTCCAACATAATCCGAACCAGTAATAGTGATGTTGAGGTAGGAAAACTTGTGAGCCTTAAATCTGGCATAGGTTATTCCTTTACTTGTACCTCGGCTGAGAGTTTTACCTTGCATATCGACGACTTTTGTATCTAGAAATAAAGAGAGGAATGAAAAAAGATTTGTTAAAAGTATTCTGCTCAAAGATAAATATTTAATCAGGAGTCAGTCTAAAACGCTTTACGTACCACTAGAAGCCTGCGCTAGAACTAATATTTTCACTAATACATGGAAATAGTTCCTTGAAAGTTCAGGGAGTCCAAACTGCATTTTGAAGTCGAAGTTATATGCTATCCTCACCAGGCCACCGAATTCTGATCAGTTCCCCGGCATTTGAATTAAGCAATTTTATAACAAATTGAGAGGAACTTGCCAAAGTGTAAAACGATATGGTAAAATGCTAAGGGCTAGTTATTATTTGTTGTAACAGATCAGATATCAATTGATGACCTGTCATAACTTTATATATACATAGACTGAAATTTTTTTATATCATTTAATTAGCACATACAGGAAGCCTTAGTAAAAACTTTGAAATATCTTTCAGTGAAAAGTATGTTACTTTTTTTTTTTTTTATCTCCGTTCCCATAATTTTCAATTTTCAAGAGTTTAAATTCAGTATCTTATATGTAAAACAGTCGAATTACACAATACTTTTCTTTGCTATCTTGCATTTGTAAACTGACAACATCTAACATCAGACATGACTTCCGATAATCAACCAGTTGGAGCTGGCAAGACCAAAAAATATATTTGTACGTTGACAAAACTGCCTGGTAAAAACCAGGCGACTTGACTTACATATAGAGAGAGGTGGTTTAAATGAGTCACTGCAATACGGATAAATTTAATTATTTTTGAATTTGCGAACCTTTGGCTCGATGCGCTAAACGAGGGTCAAGCCTACGCCTGGGTACACCGATGGAGATTGATTTTACTAGTACATATTTACACTACCCACACCCCTAGTGCAGTAAAATTGTCACTCCGATAATTTTCTCGATCAGTTACGAGCTTTTCCGCCTCCCTTCGGCCAAATTCCCTCAGGACTACCAATTACTCAGGACTTTTGTTTGGAAAAGTTGATCCGGTACAATGGGCCATTTCTTGATACGAGTTTCCACGAAAATATATTTCTTGTACTCTTTATGAAAAGAGTAACAGAGAGAACGTTCAGCAAAGGAATGAAACAAAATCGTCATGAATTCTTCACATTATGAGTGTTCTTAAGATGCCCCTCACGTAATTTTCAGATGAAGTTGATTTCCTTCACACTGTCTTTTTGTCGGGAGATAGATTCTCAGCCAATGCGCTTAAAAACATACTGGTATATCAGCCATTTGAAAACCTATCCGATAGACAAGTAAAGAAGGCAGTGAACACAAGCGGAGTGCCTATATTGAAAAATATCCCGCGGCACACAATCCGTTAAGAATAGCGTCAGCTGAACCACTTCTCTTAGAGTTCACAATGAGGCAATGTTGCTATCAAGACGTAGTGTACGGCACTTGCACCATCAAACTTATAAGCAGTGAGGAATTTTTCATGCTTAACGTGGTACGAACAGCAGCCATGTATGCCATCATTAATATTATAGGGCCATTCCAGAGAAACTGGATTTCAACCGATAAGTAAATCCACCATAGGGAGAATATTAGAACTTCAAGAGGCCACAAAGAAGAAATCATTGAGCAGTCTCGAAAATACTGTAGCAGAGGGTGCCGATAGTTTCAAAGTTTTTTCCTAATCATATAGGAACTAAATAGCATGGGAGAAGAGCTTTAGTACAGCGTCGGCGATGCGCTCAATTCACGCACTGAAAACTTGCATTGGATCTTGGACACTTCCTCTCGCTGATCTGAAGTCCTGTATTTCCCTGCTCCCATGAAACGCTAACACGTTTGATAGCTTAGAAAAAATAGGCTAGAATTCCGAGCAAAAGAATCACATTATTGCTGCCATATTTATATGGAAGAAGTACACTTTGAATTACGTGACTGTATCACTACTCACGGTGAATTTCAGTAAGTGCTGTTATAGATTAAGAGCAGTCTCTCCTTTTCAGCTAAGTCCGTCGCGCGAGTCAAAAAGAAAAACATCAGAGCCGAGAAAAAAAAAAAGAGATGTTGACGGAGGCAATAACTTTTTTTCCTCACTGAATTTTTCGACTCGCTGAAAAGGAGGGACTGTTCGTGGTCTGGTGCTGTTATTGCCGGTTACGCTAAATAAAATACTGTGTTTGGTTTGGAATTTTCATACAGGTTTTAATAGCTTAAGCTCTCTTAAGTCAAATATAAAACAACAGAAACCAATTTTTTCAAAAGAGTTTCTTATTAAAACGTTGACCGAACGCTAATCAACATGATATTCGATACGTTTTGCTCACATTTTTCGTCACGAGACAGAATCATCTGCCAGGTTTTAGCTGTTCAAAATGTTTACAGTATCAATCAGCATGTTATAATTGCTCTTTCGGACTATCTTTTCTCTTTAAAATCTACCATTTTATGAAGCTACTAATAAAAAACGGTCGGGGTTTGTTTAACAGACTAATTTGCATAATTCTGCTGCCAGGTTAGCAAAATCACCAAAAGTTTTAAGACACTAATAACTGCAAGATGTTTTTACATTTATGCTTTCGAACATCGTATTAGTAACTAGTAATTATTAATGGTCCGGTCTGGACTTGAGAAATATCACCGAAGAAAGAAAGAGTAATTTTGACCAATTTCAAAAAGCTTTCAAACGATTGTTTTCAATAAATTATGGCGAATCTCTGAATAACATATTAAAATTGAAATACTTTCCAAACCCTCGAGATATCACATAATTTAAGAATCCAAACGTTTTCCTGCTCCATGTAGTATGTTACGAGGAGCAAGCCTATCACCGTGAGAAATTTTCGATGTCACAAGAGGTCAAAAACGGGCCTTATGCAGCTTTGATTTTTGAGTGCGCTCAAAAGAAATTTTTAACGTATTTCCAGAAACCAATGTGGTTTTACTTACTTACTCCCAAAGATAGTTTAATAGTTATAGTTTTTGGGCAAAGTTCGAGGCAAACGTTTCTCCGATGCAAAATGCCTTAGACCGCTCTAACAGAGATCGCCACTTAATGTGTGTCTTGGTAAAAATTTTAAACACTTCACCCAAGACACAACTAAGACTTTTTTTCCAGAGGAAAAAAATGATCTTCATTGCATTCTGAAGTTGGCGAAAGAAAATGCTATGGTGATTTGAAAGAGATGGCACCTTTTAACACAACATTACCAGAAATGAACTTAAAATATAGTTCATCTGAAAGCTTTAAATGCTCTACCAGCAAAAAATATCGACATCACCTTTGTCTGCAACAGCCCGGCAATGAAACCACGTGATCAAAACAACAGACGCAAAACCAAAGGGAGGCATCGTGAAAATGAAGGCTTTCCCTTTAAAATACATCACATACGACTTAGATATATATAGCGACAGGCTATTCGTACAGTGTTGACGATTTTAGGTTGTTGTGCGACTGGACATTAAGGTTGTGGGTCCTAATTCAACGACCACTGCCCTGATTTGTTTCTGCAACGCAAAGCAGTAAAATATTAATGCTATTTGGCGTTTTTAGCAAAATAAATTATTTATAGGGTGATTGTCCATGAATAGATTAGGAAAACCTCACTCTCATGATTTTGAAAGGTGATTCTTTGGCATTTTGAGGAACGCTTAGGCGCAATTCCGAACATCTTTAAAGTTAATTATCTGGTGTCTCTTCTTCTAAATAACCATTTCTAGCGGTAGTTAACGCCAAAAACGATAACATGTACTCGTTGTTTTCTAAAATATTATCCGTTTATACCGATGGAATGAGGCAATGTCTTTTCTCCTCAAATGAAAAATTGAAACAACCTGTTTATAGGGACGTAGTATTTGTGTGATTTGTTGTAAAATATCCAATGTTTTAACTGATTAACGTCGTAAAAGGTTCTTGGAAGGGAAAGTAAGGTCATTAGATACTTGAAATTAGTTGCCTTGAAGAAAAGTTGTATTTTCATTCTTTCAGTAGATTGTATTAAGTGTGAATATCTCTTCATAAAACAAACGGATGCGGTGCAGTGTGGGCCCAGCAGGTATCTATTTAGCAGGCGAAATTTAAACTTTAATAAGGACCTTTCGAAATTCTTGGACGCGCGCTCCTGAGAACTAGGTAGTCCCATGTAAGCGAGGCTAAGAGGACACAAGATGGCTGACTCTTCTGCAAGCAGTTTTCACTGTAAACCGGTTCCTTGGTTAAAAGAATACTTAAAACAAAGGGGCATTCAAAGCTCAGGAAAACGTAAGGTTGAACTGGTAGAACTTTGTGAGAAAAGTGAGCAGATGAAGTTCCCAAAATTTGCTGAAGAGAAAGCGCCAGTCGATCCAAGAATTTCTATGAAAGAGCGACTGAAAACCGTTGAGAGAGATCTCGCAAATCCGTTGGATAACGAAAACCGTATTTTTTCCCAATGGACCAAAAACTTTACTAACGTATCGGACTTTAGATTCCCGGATCTTTTCATTTACCTGGGGGAAAGATCCCGTATATAACAGCGAGAGCCTAAAGAGTTACAAATCTCTATTGGGGTACAAATTATTTTTTGATGGACATGTGGAAGAACTTTGATATCACCCACTTCAATCCAATAGTAATTATAGTTATTTTAAGTTTGCTGTAAAGCCAACTGAAAAATCCAAGACTGATGATGGCTCAGCAACATACAGAGGATTTTTCATTTTAAAGAAGGATGGAAGTGTCAATTCAGCCTACTGCTTATGCAAAGGAGGGTATGTATTTTCTTTTGATTTCTGAAGCCTGTCTATGTGCTTGATATTCCATAAACATACGTTTGAGAATCAAAACGTTTGGTCTCTTCAGTTTTTCTCTGTGACAGGTTTTGTTTTATTCAGATTTGAAGGTTTATATTTCCCTTGTAGCAGTTGTAACATGAGTTAAAAGTAGATGCCTCCTAAGAGATTTTAATGTAATTTGTATTCCTTATAATGTGACTGAACTGGAACAAGATTTTAAGACTGGGTTGCTGGAAACATGTCCTAGCTCTTCAGCTTTGCCTTTTTTATCTGCAACTAAAGGACCCAGGCAAACAGAGGAAGAAGTCTGAGCTTGCATGATTATGAATGATTAATACTGAAAAAGTGATGCCTACAGTTTCTAAAGAACTTGCAATTGAATTCCTTGATTCTATTCCATTTAATGAAGAGCAAACAGAAATGATCAACTAGAAAACTGCCTATCAATCCCAGTCTCAATTTTGGTTTGATCAAAGGGGAGGAAGAATTACATCTTCCTCATTTTACACTGTGTGCCACCTTAGAGAGAGCACAGACAGAAGAAACACTATTAAACATCTCGTTAGTTACTGTCCAATTGTTGAAGATGCCATGCCATGACAGTTGACATGGACGGCATGAAAAAGAAAAGTGAGCACTTGGTCTTTACATAAAAAAACAGAACAAAAATCACGAGAAGTTGTCAATAGAAAAAGGTGGACTCATTGTAAACACATTATGGCCCTTCTTGGGAGCCAGTCCTGATGGTATAAGGATTTGTGCTTACTGCCAAAAGAAGTTAATTGAAGTTAAAAGCATGTATGCAAAGATGAATCTCCCTCCACATGTCACAGCTGAGGAGAACCTCATGCTTGTGGATGGCAAGTATGAAATTAAAAAAGAAACCAAATGGAACTACCAAATCCAGGGACTGATGGGGATAACAGGGATTCATCGCTGTGATCTAGTAATTTATACCCTCAAAGGAATATTGATTGTAAACATCAAGTTTGAAAGTGATTTGTGGAATGAAATGCTCCAAAAGCTGGGAAACTTCTTCGTGGAGTATATAGTTCAGGAACTATTCCACCATGACATACTTTAGTGAAGGTGCTTAAATAGTGTTTTTTGTCAGTGCTGGATTAGATACCACATAATTTTATTGATCTGTCTCTGGATACTTTTAATACATGTTTCATTCACCATTTACATACACTAAGTTGCAATCACTTCCACCTCACAATCTAAAGTCCGGTATGTTAGTAAAGTTTTTGGTCCATTGGGGAAAAACACGGTTTTCGTTATCCAACGGATTTGCGAGATCTCTCTCAACGGTTTTCAGTTGCTCTTTCATAGAAATTCTTGGATCGACTGGTGCTTTCTCTTCAGCAAATTTTGGGAATTTCATCTGCTCACTTTTCTCACAAAGTTCTACCAGTTCAACCTTACGTTTTCCTGAGCTTTGAATGCCCCTTTGTTTTAAGTATTCTTTTAACCAAGGAACCGGTTTACAGTGAAAACTGCTTGCAGCAGAGTCAGCCATCTTGTGTCCTCTAAGCCTCGCTTACATGGGACTACCTAGTTCTCAGGAGCGCGCGTCCAAGAATTTCGAAAGGACCCTATTGGTAATCTAGTGTTAACAACTGGATTGAAAACGTAAATTAGCCACCGTAAAGAGTAAAAAAGCTGACGTTTCGAGCGTTAGCCCTTCGTCAGTCGAAACGTCAGCTTTTTTACTCTTTACGGTGGCTAATTTACGTTTTCAACCCAGTTGTTAACACTAAATTACCTGCTATACTCCCCCACCTACGCAGCACCACAGTTTCTTTAGAAACTTGCCCCTTTAAACTTTAATTGCTTTGTTAACTTTTGACATGTTTAAAATGAAAGTGTTTCATGTTTTGTTCACTTCTTTTTGTGGTCTCTTGTTTATCCTTAACCCTTTAACTCCCATGAGTGACTAAGACAGAATTTCTCCTTACAATATCAGTATAATATCAAGCAGACAAGTGATTAGAATAAAGAAAAATATCAATGAGGGATTGTACGTTGATCCAAAACCAAATTCTCTAAACTAACATCACAAGAACTGTATGGGAGACCGTGCGTAAGGAGGATTAATAATAAGATCTTGGGAGTTAAAGTGTTAAGTCTTCTCGCATGGGTACTCTAGATCTAGTAGTTTTGCAAACCGGAACTGAAATTTTAAATTGAAAAGAAAGTATCTAATTTTCGGAAGCCGTTGACCTGTCCATAATGGGAAACTCTCTTTTAAGATCTTGAGAAATTCCTTTAATAAGGATCCCACTAAATGAACTCAAATACATTTTCTACTACAGTCAAACAACCATAAAAAAGAAATAAATACTACTGTGGAAGCCCTGAGTTCAATTTCTGCAGTTTTAACACTAAAGGAGTTGACTAAGATTAAAATATAATTTCTGTATATAAAAACATTGAACTAAGATGCATGATACATATCAAGCATAAAGATTTATTTTTTGTTCACATCGTAATTAGTTTGCTCCAATACTAAATACTACAATATAGTTCTCAGCTAATTTTTGAAAAAAATAGATAACACAAATGTTGTACTCTTTCCGCAACACGCTACAAACAAGTAAGAACAATACAGAGGCCTACAAAAAGTTCAAAACAGGATGCAGAATTCTAAATTGATTTTTTTTAAAAAACGAATCAAAGAGGCACCAAACTACTAGGTAGCCATTATTTAAAACGCATAACTGAGATATGTTGCAGGCAGTTGTCGAAACTAAATGTAAAAGTTGTTAGTCAGCAAAATGACATTTAAATGTACTCGTCTTTGAAACAAAAATCGAATCGAAAGCACGCCTCTTCTGACTTCACCCGCTCTTTCTCGTTAAACTTATGTCTGAACCTCACTTCATTTAGGAGATTCTAATTGGTGGAGTGAAGCCATAAATGGAAAGAAATGCAATATCTTAGGTTCAAAAAATGTATATCCGAGCCTTCATACTCTCCGACCTACCAGTCAGTGGACTCAGAGTTTGTAATTTGGTTTAGGGCTTTTTAACTCCATTTCTGATCACAAAAGTATTACATTACAATTTTTAACGTATAATTCTTATAACTTTCAACGGATCCATAAGTTCAACGAGTAGGACAGGGATGGAGTGCTTCTCGTATCAGCATCATAACCAAAGTCATATTCAGTTTCACTACGACCTACTGCAACGAAAGAAGCTGCGCCAGTTTCTGTGATCCCAATCCCATGATCAGCACGTGCACAGCTACTTCCTCCTCCACCAATCATCATGACTGCTCCATCCCCAATATGCCAGTCACACCAGAAGCCGATCTTGTCATCGCTTTGGATGCTTCCACTGCAATCAGCCTGTTGAAACCCGTCTGTTGACTTGTACTGTCCGCCATATTGAACCGTACAACTTCCCAGACACCGATTACTGGCCCAGACCTTGCCATTTCTAAAGTCGCCATAACTTGTGATTTTAGATCGGAATGTTTGTCCACCCAAACAGTTACCTGTGGTCTGTAACAGAGGGGTGTGGCTGGGGTCGTCACTGCGCGTGACCTTAAATTCGCTTCCTCTCACCAACCAAAATGCTGGTGAGATCATATCAGCGTTTACTGATGGATCATTTGTTGTTCCATCGGCAGCTTGCTGGTCATACCACCATCTACCATCCTGACGCATCCAATTCTTGCCATCGCTGTTTGAGAATCGAGCGATAAGGGTCCATCCTTCAAGACTTACTGTGATATCACAATAGACCTAAAAGTACATTGCAAATATATTACAATCAAAAGCAGGGCATTTATTATTTTGGTTATAAGTTGGTGAGGAATTGATAAAATACCTTGATAGATATGAAGTACTCTAACAGCTTTAAAACCATAAGATAAAAAATTGAAATATTCACCGGGAGGCTTGGGATCTAGTCGTAACTCTTGCACTCAGTGAGAAGGAGGGGTGGGATAGGAGAGGTGAGAATGAAAGTGAGAAGGCACCTCTTCACATCAGGAAAGGTTTTTCTCTCACTAAGAGTCTCTTTTAAATTCAAATGTGTAATTTTTTAATTGCCATCGCGACTGAATTTTTGACTGGAAGATGTAAATAGGTGCAACCTATTGAAAAATGCGTGCTTTCTTGCTGGTATGTGCTAGGAAATGTTCTCGACGGAAAAATATTTTATAATCTTTGGATTCCTGGGTGATGCTAAGATGGCGACTATTAACATTTTTTTATTAAAGTTTATACTGTCAGTAAGGCTGAAAGAAAAATCGAACTACATTGAACTCTTTATTTGGCTTAAAAAAGCTCTCATCCGGAGAGGAAAAAACAGAGAACACAACAGAAAAATTCAACACCGAACAAAACAAAAACAAACAACAAAACAAACCAAGGACAGGAAAAGTAACAAAAATTGTTTTATCTACGAGATCGTCTTTAAAGAAAGAGGCAAAGCTTGAAAGTGTGAGAATTGAAAGGATAGTTTCAACTTAAGATAAAAGAGGCTATTCATATACAACCCTCTTCGAATCAACAATCACACCATGTAAATCTAAAACTATCCTTTTAGTCCTCACACTTTCATGCTTTGCCTTTTCTTGTTGTCGGCATTTATCATAATTAGCATTTTCTACTCACTATAAATTCAACTTCCAACGCTTTGTACATTAATTAACTGAAGATGACAGAAGTTTCTGTCGAAACATGTTTTACAAACTTAAAAGTTTTGTCGTTTTCATCAAATTCTTGACTTGCCTGCTACTATTAAGAACCTTTGGAAGTATTTATTCTGAAAGAGAAATAAAGGCTCTAGACTTACTTTATATCGAAAATTGACCGCGAAAAGCTCGAAGCTTCCGGGACGTCTCTCCATTTTTTTCTTTGAAACTTCTTCACAAGAATGTACTAAATCTTGATAAAAAGAAGACATGGATAATAAATAAGAAAAGGGAGGAAATATTTACGAAGATATCAACATGTTGTTGTGGCTCTCGTTCTAGAAAGGGAGGCATAGGAACACACAAGAACAAGAAAGCACACAGAACAGAACTAAACGAAAAACCTAAATCACCCCAAAAGTGAAAAATTGTTGGATGCCTATTTTTTTATACGGTCGCCTAGATATTAGTAATGAGATAACCGCTAGCCTGAATCCAGGCAATATCACGACAAATGTATTAAACTTAGGATTTTTCACATTTCGACGAAGATACCGGCTAGTTACTCCTAGGATAGGCCAGGAGCTGGGGCATGTAGTTGTTTGTTTGTTTATTGGTGTTCTTGACCCACTTATTTATTACAATCATCATTTTGAGTCTTTGTTATCATTGGTATTGAATCAGAGACGTGACCCCAGTCAGTTTAAACGACGCGCTTATAAATCTTTGATTATTGAAAAGAGCGCTCCGAGATGCTTAACCATGTAACAAGTGTTTGTATTTTTGGAATTCTGTACAGTTGAGGTTAATTTAAGTAGGCTATTGGTGTTACTGTCATGACAGAATTAGTCTCCGGATTGGTATGCAATGAGTATTGGGTAACTGGAATGATGGCAAATCATATTATTGATTGAAAGAAACCTTTTCTCTTGACGACTACTGACGTTGTTGTTTCTGTCAGTCCGAAGCGGTTTCTTGCGCGGCAGACATATGTCCCGTTGCTGTTGAACCCAACAGGGTTGTATTCGAGGCAGCCTTGTTCCTCGAAAGCCAATGATGTATCAGCGGAGTGCACCTGACGAGCGCGTGACCATTCCACGTTAGGAGGAGGAGAGCCCACAGCCTCGCAACAGAGACTTAAAACGGAGCCTTCATCTACAATGACCAAAGATGGTAGTTTCTTGACAAATGTTGGTGGCTCTGAAGGTAGAGTAAAATCGATTAAAAAACCGACATGTAATAAACAACATCATATGATCAATAGCAACCGTCAGCAATAGCAACTTTTGGTAACATCGGAGAAAACCTTTAGCGTTGAAAATAGCAAGAATATACAACTAAAACTTATTATACTTTTTAACATTATTAAGTAGACATAACTTTTCCCGTGATCGGTATTAAAGGTGCTAAATTACTATCTGAACACACTCAATGTCGACGGCCCATTGTGGAAGGACAAAAATGTGTATTTCATTTACAAGTGGCAGTCTACACTGGTGTTAAAGAAACATATTATAAAAAATCAGAAAAATGAGGGAGTGATATCCATACCTTTTACTTGTAAAGTGCTGAAACCCGTTAGATTTCTGAGACCAGTGTTAGCTGAACACATATACGACCCCACATGTGACCTTTGTACGCTGTTGATTCGAAGCGCACCATCTTCCACGGTAGCATCAGATAGAGTACCTCCAAGTCTACGCCATGTTATTTTGGACGACGTCTGGCCTTGAACCCAACAGAAAAATATTGCTGTCTCATTGATAAAGACTTCCTGAGATGCTGGATACACACTGATCTTCGGTGGAACAACACATTCTCTGGTTGGTCCCTGAATACCAACCAATCCTCTGTCCCCTGTGTTCCCTTTTAAGCCAATAGATCCTTTTTGTCCTTGACGACCCTTCTCTCCAGTCTCTCCTCTAATACCACGAGCTCCAACGGGCCCTTTGTCACCTTTTTCACCCTTTTCTCTTTGAGGTCCCACAGGTCCTCTAACACCACTGTCGCCTGGAACCCCAGTGGGCCCCCATGGACCTGGTGGTCCTTTACTTCCAGGGGCCCCTTTTTCTCCCTTATATCCGGGATACCCAGGGGCTCCTGGCGGTCCCGGAGGTCCTGCCTGGCATATTCTGTCTGAGGAGTCACAAACCTCATTGAATTTGTTATTTATTTCTTGGCGGATTTGTTGTAAAGTTATAGTTGCTGGCGTTGGACTCAAAGCAGCATTTCTTTTATGTCTTTGGCGATAATCCACATTATGTGTTTCCATTCCGCTTTCAAAATCTGTATATTACAAATATAAAAATATTAGCCATTTATATTCTGAAATCAGTATGCAAATTCTTTATACATTTACTAAGACGGAGACAAGGAGAATTAGTTGAACAACCAAAAGGTTCTTTATTTGGTATTTATTTCCTTTATTATCATGACCATAATGCTTGATTCAGGGGTGAAATTCAGGAGAAATTAGATGCTTGTCTTTCTTGGAAACAGTTACACCTTGTTTGATTAAAAAATATCAAATTTTGAAAACAACATCAAAACATAGATTGACAGCAACCTGACCATCTATTTACACAATCTAATTGAATTTATCCGACCTATTTCTAATTAGTTAAAAAATAGGTCAAAAATAACCCGCTATTTAACTATGTGCTTCACAAAATGATTGACTGAAAATCCAGCCTTTGCAAGGTGAATTGTAGTTCTTTTCAATCTCCGAAGAATTTTTTTGGGGAAATGATTCAGCGTGATTTAATCAAATTTTAAAGTTGGATAAAATGAGTCGATTCGAGAACGGGAATTGGCGATATTTTCAATAACAGTTATAATCCAGTGTTTAGGTGCTAGTTTCGTATTCGCGCGACAAAAAAATAAAGAAACGCTATGGTCCAGCGCAAAAGTTTTGACATAAAAATAGTCAGTCGAAAAACTGCTCAAATAATTTGTATGACCCAGTAAAAACTCCATTAATCAGTAGCATCTACTACCTCAGCAACCTCCCACCCCTCCCTGCATACTAATAGTTCCTCTTCCACCCCTCTCTTAGTAACAAAAGTCTGTCTACCACGTGCACCCCTTCCTGGGTACTGATAGACTGCATCCCAAAACTCCCTAAGTATTAATGGTCTGCCTCCCCCGTGATTAAGTGGTTCAAAAATTGAAGCAAAAAAGGGTCTAAAAATTGGTCCACATAAATGGTCCAAAAAATGGTCCAAAAACTAGCCCAATGGTGTAAGGGTCCACTGGTTCAGTTCATATTTCACCTTATGTCCTGTTATCTGTCATTCATTTTCCGAGGTCAGTGGGTAATAACCTCATAGAGTAATCATCTCTAGATCAAGACGACTATACTACCTAGATGAAAACTTTTTGACACAAAATAATTTGTCAAGTCACTTATCTGCTTGAACCATGACGGTTTTAGTAACATGTCTAACCATTTTCGAGCCATTTGATAATTTATTTTCTACATGATAAACGAAGGAAGCATCGTTCAATCTGATGTAGAGTTTTAGCGATGATTTAGTGGAAATCACATATATTGCCCCAAAGAGTAAGAAAAAGGTTTGCAATGAGAATAACGCAATTGTCGCAAAATCTAGACGTAAATGTACAGATAATCTTTTGCAGTACCTTCTCTGCTGATAAACCTAAGAACGAAATTGTATAGAGACAATGGAACCATTAAATTTGAGTGTGTAATAATCTACTCACTATTGAGCAGTTTACAAAATTTGGGAATTTGGGGTGCCTCCTAGAGTAAATGTTATGCTACAATGCCCATTCATGCAAAACTACCGTCGTAGACACATTGATCGATGGGGAATGGTATGTGTATGCGTTGCTAAGCTTCCATCTAGGAAAGCGCCGATAGAAATGATCGGTATTTAGTTCTAAGATTGCATTCTTTGAATCTATGTTGTGAATTACTGTACCGTTAAGATGAAACTAAATTGGCCCAAATTATTGGAGACGGGCTAATTTCATGCGATGAAGCCGGATTCCTTAGAGCAAATTATCATAGACTTGCAAATAAAATTTTACTTACCCTTTGACAGTTTCCCCTCGTTACCTGCTCTTTTCCTCAAAACGGCGATCTTAAGGTGAGCTTCAACATCTGAAATGCGAAGTTCGTTCCTCTTCGTGTTCCTGTTTATTGTTTCCATCCTCAAGAACAGCGCAACAATCAACAGAATGGAAATGAAAGAAAGAATTGAAGAGCATCTGTGAAAAGCATCGTTTGAGCATTTTGCAGAATGTTTCTTCGTAGAGTCCATTGCAGCTTCAAGGGGATTTGAGTGAACAGCTTCCCTGATTAGCAAAGTCTGTACCGTTTCGCCAGCGGGAACCAGTAGTTTATGCTTCGCATCGTATGCGTGAAGTTTAAATTCATCGTTTTGCTCTTAGAGAATCGGGCTGGAATTTCATCCTTCTCTGTGTTATTGAAAGAATGTTATCTTTTTTGTTTAGTTGTCTTGTTTTTTCCTTTCTCGGTTGGAAACGAATATGCCCGGAAAGCACGGTTACAAGGGTCCGCACGCACAGTTTGCGTGGCTTCTTCCATCTGCAGTATCCTTGTGCCCGTTGAAAATTATTGTTTTCCATGATGATATGATAAAATTCTGACGACACTGATGCAAATAGTGCCTTATTTGTGTCAAGGTGTATATGGTATTTGCGGGTGACAAGCCATGGAAGTCGTTAAATTATTATTTTGTTACATTAATCACATATTTGTCCGGTTAAGGTATTAAGTGAGTTGTTTGTTATCTTTTTTGTTTAGTTGTCTTGTTTTTTCCTTTTTCGGCTTGGAAAGAATATGCCCGGAAAGCACGTTAACAAAGGTCCGCACGCATAGTTTGCTTGACTTCTTCCATCTGCGCTATCTCTGTGCTCGATTAAAATTTTAGTTTTCCTTGATGATATTGATAAAATACTGACAAAACTAATGCAGATGGTGCCTTATTTGCGTCAAGGTATTTATCTTATTTGCGGGTGACAAGCCATGGAAGTCGTTAAATTACTTTTTTCACATTAATCATATATTTTTCCGGTTAAGGTATTAGTGAGTTGTTTGTTATCTTGCTTGTTTTAGTTGTGTTGTTTTTTCCTTTTGCGGTTAGGAAAGAATATGCCCGGAAGGCACATTTGCAGAGGTCCGCACGCATAGTTTGCTCGACTTCTTCCATCTGCGGTATCCTTATGCCCGATTAAAATTCTTCTTTTCTTTGATGTTAATGGCGAACTACTTATTAAACTAATGCAAAATCTTTAAAATCTACCATTTTATGAAGCTACTAATAAAAAACGGTCGGGGTTTGTTTAACAGACTAATTTGCATAATTCTGCTGCCAGGTTAGCAAAATCACCAAAAGTTTTAAGACACTAATAACTGCAAGATGTTTTTACATTTATGCTTTCGAACATCGTATTAGTAATAAGTAATTATTAATGGTCCGGTCTGGACTTGAGAAATATCACCGAAGAAAGAAAGAGTAACTTTGACCAATTTCAAAAAGCTTTCAAACGATTGTTTTCAATAAATTATGGCGAATCTCTGAATAACATATCAAAATTGAAATACTTTCCAAACTCTCGAGATATCACATAATTTAAGAATCCAAACGTTTTCCTGCTGCATGTAGTATGTTACGAGGAGCAAGCCTATCACCGTGAGAAGACACAAACTAAGACTTTTTTTCCAGAGGAAAAAAATGATCTTCATTGCATTCTGAAGTTGGCGAAAGAAAATGCTATGGTGATTTGAAAGAGATGGCACCTTTTAACACAACATTACCAGTAATGAACTTAAAATATAGTTCATCTGAAAGCTTTAAATGCTCTACCAGCAAAAAATATCGACATCACCTTCGTCTGCAACAGCCCGGCAATGAAACCACGTGATCAAAACAACAGACGCAAAACCAAAGGGAGGCATCGTGAAAATGAAGGCTTTCCCTTTAAAATACATCACATACGACTTAGATATATATAGCGACAGGCTATTGGTACAGTGTTGACGATTTTAGGTTGTTGTGCGACTGGACATTAAGGTTGTGGGTCCTAATTCAACGACCACTGCCCTGATTTGTTTCTGCAACGCAAAGCAGTAAAATATTAATGCTATTTGGCGTTTTTAGCAAAATAAATTATTTATAGGGTGATTGTCCATGCCGCTCAGAACAGATTAGGAAAACCTCACTCTCATGATTTTGAAAGGTGATTCTTTGGCATACGTTTTTTTTTTTTAGGAACGCTTAGGCGCAATTCCGAACATCTTTAAAGTTAATTATCTGGTTTCTCTTCTTCTAAATAACCATTTCTAGCGGTAGTTAACGCCAAAAACGATAACATGTACTCGTTGTTTTCTAAAATATTATCCGTTTATACCAATGGAATGAGGCAATGTCTTTTCTCCTCAAATGAAAAATTGAAACAACCTATTTATAGGGACGTAGTATTTGTGTGATTTGTTGTAAAAATATCCAATCTTTTAACTGATTAACGTCGTAAAAGGTTCTTGGAAGGGAAAGTAAGGTCATTAGATACTTGAAATTAGTTGCCTTGAAGAAAAGTTGTATTTTCATTCTTTCAGTAGATTGCATTGAGTGTGAATATCTCTTCATAAAACAAATGGATGCGGTGCAGTGTGGGCCCAGCAGGTATCTATTTAGCAGGCGAAATTTAAACTTTAATTGGTAATCTAGTGTTAACAACTGGGTTGAAAACGTAAATTAGCCACCGTAAAGAGTAAAAAACCGGACGTTTCGAGCGTTAGCCCTTCGTCAGTCGAAACGTCAGCTTTTTTACTCTTTACGGTGGCTAATTCACGTTTTCAACCCAGTTGTTAACACTAAATTACCTGCTATACTCTCCCACCGACGCAGCACCACAGTTTCTTTAGAAACTTACCCCTTTAAACTTTAATTGCTTTGTTAACTTTTGACATGTTTAAAATGAAAGTGTTTGATGTTTCGTTCACTTCGTTTTGAGGTCTCTTGTTTATCCTTAACCCTTTAACTCCCATGAGTGACCAAGACAGAATTGCTCCTTACAATATCGGTATAATATCAAGCAGACAAGTGATTAGAATAAAGAAAAATATCAATGAGGGATTGTACGTTGATCCAATACCAAATTTTCTTAACTAACATCACAAGAACTGTATGGGAGACCGTGTGTAAGGAGGATTAATAATGAGATCTTGGGAGTTAAAGGGTTAAGTCTTCTCGCGTGGGTACTCTAGATCTAGTAGTTTTGCATACCGGAACTGAAATTTTAAATTGAAAAGAAATTATCTAATTTTCGGAAGCCGTTGACATGTCCATAATGGGAAACTCTCTTTTAAGATCTTGAGAAATTCCTTTAATAAGGATCCCACTAAATGAACTCAAATACATTTTCTACCACAGTCAAACAACCATTAAAAAGAAATAAATACTACTGTGGAAGCCCTGAGTTCAATTTCTGCAGTTTTAACACTAAAGGAGTTGACTAGGATTAAAATATAACTTCTGTATATAAAAACATTGAACTAAGATGCATGATACATATCAAGCATAAAGATTTATATTTTGTTCACATCGTGATTAGTTTGCTCTAATACTAAATACTACAATATAGTTCTCAAGCTAATTTTTGAAAAAAAATAGATGACACAAATGTTGTACTCTTTCCGCAACACGCTACAAACAAGTAAGAACAAAACAGAGGCCTACAAAAAGTTCAAGACAGGTTGCAGAATTCTAAATTGATTTTTTTGAAAAACGAATCAAAGAGGTACCATCTAAACTACTAGGTAGCCATTACTTAAAACGCATAACTGAGATATGTTGCAGGCAGTTGTCGAAGCTAAATGTAAAAGTTGTTAGTTAGCTAAATGACATTTAAATGTACTCGTCTTTGAAACAAAAATCGAATCGAAAGCACGCCTCTTCTGACTTTACCCGCTCTTTCACGTTAAACTTATGTCTGAACCTCACTTCATTTAGGAGATTCTAATTGGTGGAGTGAAGCCATAGAGGGAGAGAAATGCAATACCCTAGGTTCAAAAAATGTATATCCGAGCCTTCATACTGTCCGACCTACCAGTCAGCGGACTCCCTTGTTAGAGTTTGTAATTTGGTTTAGGACTTGTTAACTCCATTACTGATCACAAAAGTATTACGTTGTAATTTTTAACGTATAATTCTTATAACTTTTAACGGATCCATAAGTTCAACGAGTAGGACAGGGATGGAGTGCTTCTCGTTTCAGCATTATAACCAAAGTCATATTCAGTTTGTATGCTATCCTCTTCAACGAAAGAAGCAGCTTTGGTTTCTGAGATTCCAATTCAGTGATCTGCACGTGCACATTTACTTCCTCCTCCACCAATCATCATGACTGCCCCATCCCCAGACTCCCAGTCACACCAGAAGCCGATCTTGTCAGCGCTTTGGATGTTTCCATTGCAATCAGCCTGTTCAAACCCTTCTGTTGAGTTATAATTTCCGCCATATTGAACTGTACAATTTCCCAGACATCGATCACTGGCCCAGACCTTGCCATTTCTAAAGTTGCTATAACTTGTGATTTTAGATCGGAATGTTTGTCCAGCCAAACAGTTACCTGTGGTCTGTAACAGAGGGGTGTGACTGGGGTCGTCACTGCGCGTGATCTTAAATTCGCTTCCTCTGACCAACCAAAAGGCAGGTGATATCATATCAGCGTTCACTGATGGGTCATTTGTTGTTCCATAGGCAGCTTGTTGGTCATACCACCATTTACCATCGTCACGCATCCAATTCCTGCCATCGCTGTTTGAGAATCGAGGGATAAGAGTCCATCCTTCAGGACTTGCTGTGATATCACAATAAACCTAAAAGTACATTGCAAATAGATTACAATAATCAAAAGCAGGGCATTTATTAATTGGGTTTTAAGTTGGTGAGGATTTGATAGCATCCCTTGATAGATATGAAGTACTCTAACAGCTTTAGAACGATACGATAAAGAATTAGAATAGTCACCGGGAGGCTTGGGATCTAGTCGTAACTCTCTCACTGGGATTGGAGGGGTGGGATAGGAGTGGTGAGAGTGAAAGTTAGAAGGCACCTCTTCACATCAGGAAAGGTTTTTCTCTTACTAAGAGTCTCTCTTTAATTCAAATATGTAATTTTTAAATTGCCATCTGGACTGTATTTTTGACTGGAAGCTGTAAACAGGGGCGACCCTACAAAAATTGAAAAATGCGTGCTTCCTCGCTGGTATGTCCCACGAAATGTTCTCGAAGGAGAAATATCTTATAATCTTTGGAGTCGTCGAGTCGTGCGACTATTAAAGCTTTTCTATTGGAGTTTAGACTGTCAGTAAGGCTGAAAGAAAAGTCGAACTACACTTAACACTTTATTTCGCAAAAGAAGACGTCCCGTCCGGAGAGGGAAAAAAAGGAGCACAAATAGAAAAAATCAACAACAGCGAAAAAGAAAAAAACAAAACAAACAAAGCGACACAAAAGCATACAAACGAAGAAAAGACAAAGCAACAAAAATTGTTTTATCTAGGAGATAGTCTCTAAAGCAACGATTCATATTTATTCTGGAAGAGAACTGAGGGGTCTACACTTACATAATATCGAAAATTGCCCGCTAAAAGCTCGAAGCTCCCAGGACGTTTCTCCATGTTTTTCTTTAAAACTTCTTCACAAGAATTGACTGAAAGTTGATAAAAAACAGATATGAATAATGCATAAAAAATGAAGGAAATATTTACCAATGATATTGTTGTGGTTCTCAGTCTAGAACAAGAGGCGTAAGAACACATAAGAAAGCATACAGAACAGAACTAAACTAAGGAAAAACCTAAATCACATTAATCGTGTATAATTATTGGATGCCCATTTTTGTATACCGTGGCTTAGGTAAAATAAATGAGATAACCGCTAGCTGGAATCTAGGCAATATCGGGACACATGTTTTCAACCTAGTATTTTTCACATTTCGACGATTTAGACGAAGATACCGGCTAGTTACTCATGGGATAGGCCAGGAGATAGGGCATGTAGTTTGTTTGTTTGTTTGTTTACTGGTGCTACTGACCCACCTAGTTATCATAAGTATTGCTTTGAGTCTCGAGGGCAAGATATCATCGGAGACCACGACAATCACAAACTTGAGATCAATTTAAGTGGGCTACTGGTGTTGCTGTCATGACAGAATTGGTCTCTCAGATTGGTATGAGATGAGTGTTTGGTGGCTGGAATAATAGCAAATTATATTATTGATCAAAAGGCACCTTTTCTTTTGACGACTACTGACGTTGTTGTTTCTGCCAATCCAATGCGATTTCTTGCGCGGCAGACATATTTCCCGTGACTGTTGAACTCAACAGTGTTGAGTTCGAGGCAGCCTTGTTCCTGGAAAGCCAATGATGTATCAGCGGAGCGTACGTTACCAGCGCGTAACCATTCGACTTTGGGAGGAGGAGAGCCCACAGCCTCACAACAGAGACTTAAAACGGAGCCTTTATCTACAATGATCTTAGATGGTGGTTTCTTGACAAATGTTGGTGGCTCTGAAGGTAGAATGAAAAACCGACATGTGATAAACAACTTCATGTGATCAATAGAAACTTTGGTCACACTAGAGAAAATTTTTAGCGTTGAAAATAGCAAGAACATACAACCTAAACCTCTCATACTTTTTTAACATTATCAAGCGGACATAAATTCCCCCAACGTAATAGGCATTAAAGGAACTAAACTGCTTTTTAAACACGCTCAATGTCCCCGGCTCACTGTGGAAAGACAAAAATGTGTATTTCATTGACAAGTAGCTGTCTACAATGGTGTTAGAGATACACATCATAAAAAATCAGAAAAATGAGGCGCTGATTTTCATACCTTTTACTTGTAAAGTGCTAAAACCCCTTAACCTTCCGAGACCAGTGTTAGCTGAACACATATACGACCCCACATGTGACTTTTGTACGCTGTTGATTCGAAGCGCACCATTTTCGACCGTAGCATCAGATAGAGTACCTCCAAGCTTACACCATGTTATTTTGGAAGACGTCTGCCCTTGAACCCAACAGAAGAATATTGCTGTCTCATTGATAAAGACTTCATGAGATACTGGATACACTCTGATCTTCGGTGAAACAACACATTCTCCCTTTGGTCCTTGAATACCAACCAATCCTCTGATACCCTTGTTCCCTTTTAAGCCATTAGATCCTTTTTGTCCTTGACGACCCTTCGTTCCGGTCTCTCCTCTAATTCCAGGGGCTCCAACGGACCCTTTGTCCCCTTTTTCACTCTTTGCTCCTTGAGGTCCTGCAGGTCCTCTTTTGCCACTCACGCCTGGCCGGTTCCAATAGGCCCCGATAGGCCTGGTGGTCCTTCCTTTCCAAAGGCCCCTTTTTCTCCCTTATATCCAGGATACCCAAGGGCTCCTGGAGGTCCTGGGGGTCCTGCCTGGCATATTCTGTCCGAAGATTTACAAACTTCATTGAACTTGTTATTTATTTCTGCGCGAATTTGTTGTAAAGCCATTGTTCCTGCAGTTGGACTCTGAACAATATTTCTTTTCTTTCTTTTATAATGATCCATTGGATGTTTTCTCAGTACACTTTCAAAATCTGAATGTCAAACATGAGGGAAAAAATTGTCAAGGGTTTTCAAATACTATTAGGAAACTTTTTTTAACCTGGAGTGCTGGACCTTCCCTTCTACGCTAAAACAATTCAATTCTGCATCGAAAATTATCGTCTTTAATGCGAAAAGACCATTT
Organism: Pocillopora verrucosa; assembly: GCF_036669915.1. NCBI lineage: Eukaryota > Metazoa > Cnidaria > Anthozoa > Scleractinia > Pocilloporidae > Pocillopora > Pocillopora verrucosa. The sequence continues at coordinate 3,214,104 of NC_089316.1, read as the reverse complement.
TGTAAGTCACATCAATCAGATCTCTTAGAAACCGGTCATTTCTCATCACCGGGGGGAGGGGTGGGGGTCGGGGGATTCTATGGAGATCACGTAACTTTCATCAGAAACAGAAGTGATAATCAGTGGTCACTAACGGAATGTAAAGGGTGGGGGGTTTATAGAAAATTGACTGCCAATAAGGGGGATTGTTAGAATACTTGGGAGCCCGATATCAAACGAACTTTGTTCAACATTCAGCAGCCTAATCATACATTTGTAATTCATTTTCTTATTTCTTCGGTTCATAACCACTAAGATCAGTCCTCTATAAATATTTCATACAGAACCGTAACAACCTTCCCATCTGAATGATAGTTCGTTGAAGTTTAAGAAAATAATTTCATCAAGTCATGTATCTGCATAAACCGTCAAAGTGTATGCAATGTTATATAATCTTTTTTTTACATGAAAAAGAGAAGCATTTCAGTTCAGGAACTGTTACATCCTACCTACTTGAACTTCCCTTCTATGCTAAAACAATTCAATTCTGCATCGAAAATTATCGTCTTAAATGCGAAAAGACCATTTACCATTATTATTTTTTGAAGTCTTCAGGTGTATGGGTTGAGATCAGTTATGATTCTTCTGTCCGAAAAATACCCACCTAATCATCTTGCCAAAATGATAATGCTTTCCGCTTGACTACAGCCCATCATGATCTCCATCATGTAGAAATGTTCATGGTTCTCAGCAAAAATTTGGAGCCCATGATATAAACGCCAGGTTTGAGGCGGTTTTAGCATTTTCGCCATTCCAAGTTCTTCCTCCCAGGGGACCGAATTGTAGAAGCTAGATTAATTCATATAAAACTTCTAATTAAAGTTGTTTGGATCAAAGTAAATAGTTTCGTACTCACATGTACCTGTAAACGTTTTCAGCTTGTTCTCGACGTTTCCATCTGCTTCATTTGTCGTCTTTATGCGACTTTAAACGGCAAAAATGCGCAGTTCATTGATTTGCGTTCGCTTGTTGATCATCTCTATCCTCAGGAACAGCGCAACAATCAGTAGAATTGAAATAAAAGAAAGAACCGATGACCTCTTTCGAAAAATTTCGTCTGTCCTTTTCCTGTGAACTCTTTTTGTAGAGTCCATTGTAGCTTTTCGGGACTTTTGGGCTCCTCTACTGAACAACGTTTGTAATAAACGTGTAAGAAACCTGACTTGTTTCCTTGAGATGAAGTTTTTAGCTTCCCGTGTGACTGATATGGCTAAGGTTTCCTGTTTATCTTATTCCTCTGTCACGGCTGAGCTACTTTTAAATGTAACATGCTTAAAATAGAAGGCTGGAGCCCTGTCGGTTTCTCTGAATTGAATTGCATATAATAGCATAGTTTCTGCGCGCCGGATGATGTTGTCTTTTAATAGTTGAATTTGATGGAAGTTGTTATATTAACCACATGTATGTACTAAGCGATTACAAGTACGCTACTTTTTACACTTGACCTGTATTGATTTCGTGTAATGAAATGAAGCTTAGGCCATTTCCCAAATTAAAGAATTGCTGCTAATGGGGAAAAATGCGATATTTATGATCATTCCTAAATGATCTTTGAAAGGTGAAATTGATCATCAGTAGAAAATTACTGACTGTTTCATATAATCCGTCTTGAAAAAAGTAATGACAAAAAAAAACTATCAGTGAACTTCGATTACAAGATGATTCTATTACGCGTAACGGGACAGTGATTCTAGAGCAAATTGAAAACTATTATAGAAATCTATATACCTCGGATTTAATCTTCTCTGAAACTTCGTATGACACATTCACTGACATTGTTGAATCCCCTAAGCTTTCAGAGGACGTGCAAGAAACCTGGGAGCGTCCACTTTCGTACGAAGAATGCAAAAAGATACTAGAAACCTTTCGGAATAATAAAGCACCAGGGGAAGACAGATTTACCGTCGAATTTTATACCAATTTTTTTAACTTTTAGGAAACGATTTAATAGCAAGTTTCAACGAAGCGCACGAGAAAGGTGAACTCTCCATTTCACAACGAAGGGGAATAATTACTTTGGTACCGAAGGAGGACAGGTCACTCCTAGATCTTTCAAACTGGAGACTAATTACACTGCCTAATGTTGATCTTAAAATAGCATCAAAAGCAATCGCCAAACGCATTGAACCGACACCACCAAACCTGATCCACTCTGACCAAACTAGCTTGTAGAAGGGAGATACATAGGGGAAAATATCTGACTTATAAGTGACATAATGGAATATACGAGTCTACAAAACCTGCCTGGCATTCTAACGTCACTAGGCTTCCGAAAAGCATTTCACTCGATTGAATGGCCCTTTATAATGAAGACGCTGGACCATTTTAATGTTGGTAGTGACGCAAAGTGCTGGATTGAGATAGTCTACACGAACACAGAAAGTGCAGTACAAAACAATGGTTTTTTAACCAGCCGGCTTAAACTATCAAAAGGAGTTCGATAAGGTTGCCCCCTCTCCCCTTATTTGTTTATTCTTTCTGCGGAGGTACTCTCAAAAAAGATACGTCAGGATTCCAAAGTGAGAGGTATCAAAATCTTCGGTGAGGAAATCAAGCTGTCCCCATTCGCTGATGATACTACTCCATTCAATGCGAACATAGAATCTTTAGAAATGGCCTTGATAATTGTTGAGGATTTCGGACGAATTGCTGGTCTGTCCCTAAAACAACGTAAAGGAAACGAAGGCGCTTCCGTTGGGGAAATGGAAAAGTAATAAAGATAAGCCTCCATATTTAAAATGGTTCCACAGCCTTGTTAAGATATTGGGGATATATTTTTCGTACAATATGAAGGAGAATAACGAGCTCAACTTCGACAAAAAGATCCAAAAGTTGCAAACTAAGCTGGATATGTGGAGTTTACGGGATTTGACGATATTTGGAAGAGCCATGTCAATTAAAACCTTGGGTATCTCGCAACTTAACTATTCGGCCTCTAATCTAAATGTTCCCAAGGGAATTGTGGAAATTGTAAGAACAAAATATTTTAAGTTCCTCTGGAAAAACAAAAAAAATAAAATCAAAAGATCTGGTCTTTACCAAGATTTAGACAACGGTGGCATACGCATGACCGATTTTGATATTATGTTAAAAGCCCTAAAACTCGCCTAGATCCCGAGACTGTTGCGGATTTCGGACAACAGTAATTCATGTATTATTCTAAACAATTTTTTCAAGAAAAAGGGAGGGTTAAACTTTCTATTAAGGTGCAACTACGACACGAATTACTTTAAAGATATCCCGCTCTTCTATAAGAAGATACTAGAATTCTTTAACGAGTTAAAAACTCTTTACTCGCACGATCAAAAGCAGGAGTTAATATTGTTTAATAACAAAGATATATTGGTTGACGGGAAACCCATCTTCCTTAATGAATGGTTTAAAAAAGATATTCTATCGATTAACGACCTTTTGAGTGAAAGTGGCGATATTTTAACATTCCACGAATTACGTGATAAAATATTCCTGTGAATCCAATTTCTTACGGTATTATCAAGTGGTTAGTGCTATTCTCTAGCCAAAGGCTCCGACACCATCAACAAATCATTCTTTACCCGAAATGATAATTTATTTTCCCTCGACGAATCGACCCAAATTAATCCGTACAAGGCTAAGTCAAAGGAATTGAATTGAATTGAAATCTCTAATCATTATGTGAGGAACCTTGAGGGCAACTTAGCTGCTCTGCTGCCCCATGAACACTTTGTCAAAAACTGCCTCATTTATTGAGGTTCTGCGCCGTGGAATAGTCTACCTGTTAAGCTGCGGCAAGCATAAACTTCATACTTCTTAAATCCAGCTGAAGCAATTTCGTGCGAGAAAATCTACAATCTATCCAATGCAGTGCATTCATAGAAATCAGGAAACTTTTAAGTGTTATTTGTTATTCTTAGGAATGTTAGTATTTGTTGTAGCTACATTTAAAGATTGTTAACTGGATGTTAACCATTTTATCAATCCTGGTTTGATACGATGGACTAAAAAAATTCATTGTATTTCTTTTTATATCCATTGGGGATATTATGTATCCCAACGTTCATCAGTTTTGCGCAAAAATATCAGCGGAAAAGGAGGAACTTGTAATTCCTAACGCACCCACAAATTCAACGAGTAAGACTGGCCTTTAGCGTTGCTGCTCCCAGCGTCATAACCAAAGTCATCTTCACCTTGACTGCCTCCCGGGAAAACAAAAGAAGCCTCGTTAATTTCTGTGATCCCAATCCCGTGATCAGCGCGTGCACAGCTTTTTCCTCCTCCACCAATCATCATCACCGCGCCATCACCACCTCCCCAGTCACACCAGAAGCCGATCTCGTTGGCGCTTTGGATGTTTCCACTGCAGTGAGCCTTTTGAAACCCGTCTGTTGAATTGTACTGTCCGCCATACTGAACCATACAATTTCCCAGACACTGATCACTGGCCCAAACTGTGCCATTTCTAAAGTCGCCATAACTTGTGATTTTAGATCGAAATGTTTGTCCACCCAAACAGTTACCTGTGGTCTGTAACAGAGGGGTGTGGCTGAGGTCGTCACTGCGCGTGATCTTTATTTCTCTGCCGCTGACCGACCAAAAGGCTGTTGAAATCATATCGTCGTTCTCTGAAGAGTTGTTTGTCGCTCCGATGGCAGTTTGTAGGTCATACCACCACCTACCATCGTCACGCATCCAATTTTTGTCATCGCTGTTTGAGAATCGAGCGATAAGAGTCCAGCCTGCAGTGAAGAAGGATTCTCGTATTATCTGTTTTTTGATAATAGTGCATGGACATTTTAATTTTATGTCTACGTCTTTCTGGCATATGATGGGAATAGTGTAGAGGATAGTTCTGTATTCATTTTCTAGCTTGAAACAAACTGTGCAATGATATCACCCTTCTTCTGCTTTTCTTGGTGGTAATAAGAAAAAGAAAAAAACTTTCCCGCTGACCATAATGAAAGATATAAGTTCTCAACAAAACAGTAAAGAAGTAAAGTACTCGTCATTAACAATGCATCCAAGTGTGCGTTCTCAAAGGGCATGGATGTATTTAATGCCTTTCTCATCCTCCCTTCAGCTATGAATCATTTCACCTTCTCTCTGTCACTCTATTTTATTCTTTTTTCCTTTAATCCTCTCCCTTCCTCTCTCTCCCATCCTCCCTCTTTTTCGTCCTCTCTTCAGCCACATTTCCCAATCCTCCCCTCCTCCTATCTCTATCCCTTTCTTTTTCCTCTCGTTTTCCCTTCCTTCCTATCTTTCCACTCTTCCCCTTCGATCCGCTTGCCCTCTATGCCTCTCTCCCTCCCTTCCTTCCTCCCGCCCCTTCCATCCCTCCCATCCCTACACCATCTGCCCCTCACTTGCTTAGTTATTTCCTTTCTTCCATATTACTTTCTCTTCCGCTACTCTTTCATTCGTTCATTATCATACTTTTTGTCTCGTTCGTTCATTCTTTCCTTTTTAAGTTTGCTTCAACTAATCCTCTTAGGTCCTACTCCCTCCATCAATTTGGAAAAGGCTCAAGCAGACATGATTGTGGAGGGGGTTGCTGATCTAACCGAAAAACATGATTCAGCTTTCTGTGAAAAAGACCCAACAAGAAAGGTAAACAGTCTCTAATCGTATTTATAAAGTTATCCGTCTTTTCCAGTTAATATTTCAGTTCGTCGCTGCGCAGTGTACATAAAATGATTATAAGGAATTTCAGCGCGGTCTCGTACGACCAAAACTAAAGTAATCTCCACGACCAATAACAGCGAAGAAAATCTTCAAAAGCCGATGAGAGCTCAGAGTTAATACACGCTAGGGTCCCAAGATGCGGGAAAACGCAAAAAGCAAGACGAGATTTGCCTCTAACTTGCGTCTGATCGGTTGGACCAATCGTAGAGCGACGTAAAGCAAAACCAATTCAGTGGTGTATTACTTTCGACACTTATTTGAAAGTCGCTCCAAAACTTAGTCATGCAGTCGAAAAAGCTAATGCAATGTTTCAATGTACTCAGTGTCGATTTCAGACTGTCTCTTGTGTTTCAAGAATGTTTGTTAGTATTTTTTCTTTCTAGATACTAGAGTTACAACTAAGTTGAAAAAAAATGAGTCTTTATGCTAATACTTCATTTTTAACTAGAGAAATAATCACAGGAACGTCATGTATGCCACTCATTTTATTCCCCGTTCATTCCTCGATTCAGGGTAAGCTGTAAGAGGAAGCGAGAGCTGAACCCCTGGAATTCTCGCTCGCTTTGAGAAACTTCGTAAGGGCAGTAATGATGGGAAAGGATTCTTTGTTGGTGACAAGGTACGACGTCACACTTTTTAAGTCAGTCTGTCTGTCTGTCCCTTATTCATTCATCGACTCAGCCCTTCTTTTGGTGGTTAATTTATTCGTTCAGTTATAGATTTATTTAAGCAATAATGTTTCCTCTATTTTTGCTACGTTCGTTTTTGTTTGTTTGTTTCCCTTTTTGTGTTCTTTGCAGGGGTAAATCACGTACACTACGCTCACCGATCTTTCCTTTCACGCAGCTGCTCCTAAAATATGGAGTGATCTTAAGTGTTCCATCAGAAATATTAAATCCTTGAATAGGTTTAAGTGATTTCTGATCAGACATTTTTATTCGCAAAAGCTTTTTAATATAACACACAAACACACACACACACACACACACACACACATATATATATATATATATATATATATATATATATCTATTCACCCGTTTTCAAAAACGTTGCAATTTGAAAATATGCAGGAATTACGGATATAAGAGATCCTCGCAGCTAAGAGCACTACTGAACTAGAAGTTGAAAGTAAGACCTGAAAAAAATTTAGGCCCGTACGGGATTTGAACCCATGACCTCTGCGATACCGGTGCAGCGCTCTACCAACAGAGCTAACAAAGCCAACTGGGAGCTGGTCAATATGTTGGGTCCAAATAAACCATCGAAGTGATGAATATTGATTTATATATGAAATTCATATATTTGCACTGCGGTGTAGAGACGGATATAAGAGATCCTTGCAGCTGAGAACACTACTGAACTAGTAGTTGAAAGTAAGACCTGAAAAGGGGAGGGGGGGGCACTTTCTCGGTTTTACCATCTTATATCCACAATCGGCCAGAAAGTTCCTTGTCAAATAAATCTTTGAAAGCCTTACACCAGAGGCCAAAAGCTTTCGGTATGAAAATGTTGTTTTTGGTCAGTGAGCGCAAGCTTATTTAAAAAAGATGAAGTTATCAAAACTGGTGGAGAGGAATAAGTTATAGCCTAACTAATAAACTGACTCTAAGTAGTGTGACTAACAAATAACAAACAGGGTTTACCGCTATGTATACATGTTTTTCCATTTCCATAAAATCCACTTTTACAGGAACACTTGTGGGAGCCATAGGTGTTCTGGCAGTTTGCGTTGACGTCACAGGGCCAGATGGAAGCACTGCACTCGTCAATATCTGAACATGAAAAGAAATTAACTCGGAAGTGAATTAACGGCACAATTTGGAAATATTCGATAACAACAAGAAAGCGGTAAACAACTAAGCTTTGAGTCATTCTAAGAGAATTACACCTTCAGTTAAGTTTGAAGCAGTCTTGTAAATGTACACTAAATTGTATCTCACCCGTTTCACAATGTTCCCCTGTGTATCCTTTCGCGCAAATGCACACGTGACTGTTCTTCTCGTACTGTGCCATACATTTCCCATTGTTCTGACAAGGCCGTTTGAAACATGTAGACTAGAGAAAACGCATAACAATGAGAAAGAAACGAGAAAGATGTGGCATTCGGTCGACCAACACAAGTTGCCAATCATTTTATATTTTATATTTTTACAAATAGAGTCAGTATCTTTAAGTAAACTTTCCCCGCTAATAATAAAATTTCTTTGTAAGTCTTCCGGTCAGATAACCTCTCTACCTACTTCTGCAATTAACCACAGTGTCCTCCTTCTACTAAGAATAAACTTCAAAAGAAAAACTCGTGGCCTAAATTATACCGATGCCAGATTGAACCAGTTAGCGTCTAGGCGTATTATTAAAAATAATAATAAAAAAACCGCTATAAGCAGTTGTCTGTAATTCCTCTCCTTTCCTTTCACAAAAAGAGAGTGAATTTTTTTTCATTTCCAACTTACTGCGATGCTATAGTGATGGTGCTTCTGACTTGGGACAAGCTTGTCTGAGTTGTTGTACAGATCCGATAGAAGTAATTCACACAGAACTTTGCCATGGATATCGTGAAATGCAGCCAGGTTAAACGAAAAACACGACGGAATGTTGACACAGGCAAATCCACACTCGCTGCCCTTTCCAACATAATCCGAGCCAATAGCAGTGACGTTGAGGTAGGAAAACTTGTGGGCCTTAAATTTGGCATTAGCTATTCCTTCACCTGTACCTCGGCTGAGAGGTTTACCCCGCACATCGACGACTTTTGTTTCTAGAAATGAAGAGAGGAATGATAAATGATTACTTAACCTTTAACTCCTACAATCTTATTAGTAATTATTCGTACTGTTTGCCATACAGTTCTTGTGATGTTAGTTTGGAGAATTTGGTATTGGATCAATCTATAACCCCCTAATTGATATTTTTCTTTATTCTCATAAGTTTTCTGCTTGACATTGCATTGATATTGTAAAGAGAAATTCTGTCTTGGTCACATGCACATGGAAGTTAAAGGGTTAAAGTATTTTGCTCATGCACGATATTTAATCAGGAGTCAGTCTTAAACGCTTCACGTGCCATGAGAAGCATGCTGTAGAAAAATTATTTCACGAGTACGTGAAAATAGTTCCTCAAAAGTTCAAGGAGTCCAAACTGCATTTCAAAGTCGAAGTTATATGCTATCTTTCCCTCGTCACCGAAATTTGATCAGTTCCCTGACATTTGAATTAGGCAATTTTATAACAAATTGAAATGAACTTGTCAAAGTGTAAAACGATGTGGTAAAATTCTAAGGGCTAATTATTATTTGTTTGGTAAAAGATCAGATATCAATTGAAAACCTGTCGTAAATCTATGTATACCTAGACTGAAATTTTTCTGTATCATTTCAGTGCCGCTCTCGCTAAGAGCGGTCGTTTCGACTTCCCGTCAATTAAAAAAAAAGTTTCGTTTATTTTTTGCCCATGAATAGGGTTTAGGACACATGTAATGAAAAAATAGTTTAGTTCTTCTCCAATTCTCTTTTTTGCGTCACCACATGCAAAAATGATTTTTGATCGGAGGAGAAGGGTGTCTTCGGATCACGCTGGTGTGAAAGATATTTCAGCTGAAGTTTCCATATTAATTTTTTGTCTGTGAACTAACTGAAATTTACACTTTCGATCGCTGTCCACACGGGTGGTCTAGCCATGAATTTGAATTAAATAATTTTATAACAAATTGAAAGGAACTTGCCAATTTTGATCTTCTCCACACTGTGCGTAGTTTATGATCTGTGTTTCAAAGAAAATTATCGAGAAGGCGCCTTCCGATCACTTTCGTTTACTTTGTAAGCCACGCAAGCGCGCAAGTGTTACGACCGATCACGTTTACGCAATGCTTTCGGTCAATTTTCTTGATGAGCATAGACAGGATGCCTACTCTTGTTGAAAACTCTGAATTATTGATCAGTCCGAAGTATATTAATATTTTTAATCAGGAGTCAGTCTAAAACGCTTTACGTACCATGAGAAGCCTGCGGTAGAAAAACTGTTTCACTAGTACATGGAAATGGTTCCTTGAAAGTTCGAGGAGTCCAAACTGCATTTTAAAGTCGAAGTTTTAAGTGTTTTTCACCAAGCCACTGAAATTTCATTAGTTCCCTGGTATTTGAATGAAGCAATTTTATAGCAAATTGAAATGAACTTGCCAAAGTGTAAAACAAATGGTAAAATTCTAAGGGCTAAATATCATTTTTTTGTCGTAAATTTATGTACACCTAGACTGAAATTTGTTTATATTATTTAATTAGCATATACAGGAGGTCTTCTCTTGTTGAAAACTTTGAATTATTGATTAGTAAGAGGTATATTAATATTTTTAATCAGTATTCAGTCTAAAACGCTTTACGTACCATGAGAAGTATGCAGTAAAATAGATATTTTCACTAGTGCATGGAAATAGTTCCTTGAAAGTTCAGGGAGTCCAAACTGCATTTTGAAGTGGAAGTTATATGCTACCTTCATCAGACCACCGTGATCAGTTTCCCGGCATTTGAATTAAACAATTTTATAACAAACTCTAAAGAACTTGCATAAGCGTAAAACGATATGTTAAAATTCTAAAGGCTTTTTATTATTCGTTGTAACAGATCACATATCAATTGATAACCTGTTGTATAGTTATATATATTTAGACTGAAATTCGTCTTGCACATACAGGAAGCCTCACTGAAAACTTTGAATTATTGATCAGTAAGAAGTATATTAATTTTTTATCTCCTTCACATAGTTTTTAGGTGTTTAAATTTCGATATCTTATCAAAGTATCTAAAACAGTCGAATTATATTACACCAAGGTAGTTTAGTGTTATTGATTGATTTCAAAACGTAAATTGGCCACCGTAAAGAGTTTAGAGGCTGACGTTTCGAGCGTTAGCTCTTTTTCAGCGCCCCTTGTCCATCGCTCTGAAGAAGGGCTGACGCTCGAAACGGCAGTCTTAAAACTCTTTACGGTGGCCAATTTACGTTTTCAACTCAGTTGATAACACTAAATTTCCCTGTTACACTCTCTCACCGACGCAGCACCACAGTTTCTTTAGAGAATTACCTCCTTTATATTATACCAAGCCTGTTTTTCTCTGCTATCTTGCATTTGTAAACTGACAAAATCTAACATCATATGTGACTTCCGAAAATAAACCAGTTAGAGCTGGCTAGCTTTCACGAAAAGATATTTCTTATACTCTTTATGACAACAATAACAATAAGAAAATTCAGCAAAGGGATCGATGAAACAGATTTATCATCATGGATTCTTCAACATTATGAGTGTTCTTAAGATGCTCCTTTCTTAATTTTCAGTAGAAGTTGATTTCTTTCAAACTTATTGTCTCTTTGTCGGGACGAAACAGTTGTAGCACTTTTCAAGAATATGCAACTTTGAATCAAATGTATAGATAATCAAATTTTCACTCATGCTTCTCTACTCCTCTTTTCCTTTTCTTTCTTCCTCCTCTTATATTTTTCTGTTATTCTCAGAAACATTATCTATATCAATGCTCTCTCCATAAAGTTGTTAACCATCTCATGATAGGACTCTGCTGTATTGTGATGAACAGTTAATGTGTGTTTTGGTAACAATTTTAAGCATTACCAAAAATGAACCGAAAATATAGTTCATCTAAAAGCTTTGAATGCTATTCCAGCAAAAATATCCAGTTTACTATATAACTAGTAACATGATAATAATTATATCACCTTCGTCTGCAACAGCCCGGCAATGAAACCATGTGAACAAAAGAACAGACGTAAAACCAAAGGGAAGCATCGTGAAAATGAGGCCTTGTTCTTTAAAATACATCGCATACGACTGAAATATATACAGCGACAGAATATTCGCACACTGCTGAGGATTTTAGGATGTTGCGCGACTGGACATCAAGGTTGTGGGTCCTAATTCGACGACTATTACAGGACCACCGCCCTCGTTTGTTTCTGCAGCGCAAAGCAATAAATTTTAAAGCTATTTGGCGTTTCTGGTGAAATAAATTATTTATAGTGTGATTGTCTATGCCGCTTAAGATAGATCAGATATCCCCACGCTCATGACTTTGAAAGGTGATTTGTTTGTTTCTGTAACGCAGAACGGTAAATTTTTAATGTTATTTGGCTTTTTAGCATAACAAATTATTTAAAGCGTGGTTGTCCATGCCGCTTAGGATAGATCAGTTAACAACCCACGCTAATGATTTTGAAAGGTGATTGTTTAGCATGTTTTTTTTTTTTGCCGAGAAACATTCAGGCGCAATTCCGAACATCTTTCTTGTTAAGTTCCACTCTCGCTAATAGCAGTCTTCTCGACTTCCCGTCGGGCCAAAAATGTTTCTCATATTTTTTGCTCCAGAACAGAGTTTAGGACATTTATTTAAAAAGTTGTTTAGTTGTTCTCCAATTCTCTTCCTCTACGTCGCCACAAGCCAAAAATGATTTTTGGTTAGACCACCCCTGTGGACAGCGATCGGAAGCGTAAATTTCACAGATTATGTCCAGCGCGCAGCGACTGTAATAATGTAGCTCACGGAATTCTGTCTTGCTACAAGTTACAAGATGTATTCAGTTAGTTCACAGACAAAATATGGAAACTTCAGCTGAAATATTTTTCATACCAGCGTGATCGGAGGAGACCCTTCTCTACGACCTTAATTTGCATATAAAAAACTTACCATTTTGTACTAAAGAATTCTCAAAATACAGGCTTTAATCGGGCTAAAAAAGCATATCAGTGCATAGTTTATAAACCAACAGTCACCGATTGCCTCAAACCCGCGGGTATATCTGTAGCTTCCATCCACCAACATCTTAAAAACAACGCAAATCCATGGTACTTACTCGCTTACCCTCATGTCAAAGATATTTGCATAATTCTGAACATTGACCAAGATCTCCTTTTGACCGTTCAAAATTTGTTTTTTTATCTTCTACGTTGAGGATTTTAGGTTTTGGTAACAATTGAACGGAGAATGGATGCCGAGTTGTCCTTGAACGTTGCGTAAACGTGATCAGTCGTAACGCTTGCGCGCTTGCGTGACTTACAAAACAAACAGAGGTGATCGGAAGGCGCCTCCTCGATAATTTTCGTTGAAATATCAGGTCATGAACTACGCACAGTGTGGAGAAGATCGAAATTAAAGCATAAAATTTGGCACACCGGTCATTACAGACATATCGCGTTGCTTAAAAAGACACATAAACGCGTTAAAAATGTATATAAACTCTGAAGGAGTTCTGGCAGTTTCTTCCGAGATTTAGCACACAAAACGCGATGGACAAGCCCTCCTTTCAGCCAATCTGTTTTCATCATTAATGGTTTTACGCTGTTATGGACCGCAACGGTTTTGAGCCACAACCCCAAAACTTCCTTGCGACCATCCAAATCTACTGGATAAACCCAGCTTAATGTATTGCGTGACGTACTGTGCAAATTTTTCACTTGTCATATGACCTGTTCAGCGGGCAATGAGAGTCTAGCCTCTACCGTCTGTTGTCAATTCGCAGTAGACCTATGGGTAAAAAAAATGCATTGTTTCATGTCTTGAAAAGATATTTTTAACAATTCAAATAGTTAGTAGAATAACGAAAAATATGATAAATTTTAGTTCGGTAAAGAAATAGAGAAAGATGTTTTTTTCGTCACGAACGTGGGACAAGGAAAAATTCTGAGGCCCTATGGGGAATCGTACCTCACACCTTCGGATTCCACGCTCGGATGCTCTTCCACTGAGCCGCAGAGACTCCATGGTGAGTAAGGCCCATTATGAAGGTCATATGACACGCGTCTTGCATACTGCTAGGGTCAGCAACATCTTTAGCATCATGTTTTGTAACATGTCATTGAACCTCGTAATGGGCTTCGCTCACCATAGAGCCTTTGTGGTTCTTTGTCTCTTTGTACCATAGATCTAGTCTGGAAGTTTCCAGTTGTCGCGTGAATACAGCCTTGATCCGATACTTTAGTTGGAAATTGAATTTTTCGCGGTTGCTGACTGGCTCGGCTGCATTGTCGCTATTTAGAGAGAGGAATAGATATTATATTTTGCCACGCTTCAGACTTACAGGAAAGACTAGTTGAGTGCTTTTGGCTAGTAGGCAGTACATCCCATCAGTTTTGCGAGAGGACCCATGCTGAATCTTGTCACAAGAACTAACTAGATGCGGAACACAAAACTTCAAGAAATTTTAAGTCAAATTATTTAAATGCATTTAATTTGTTACACAGCTTTCGTTTTTCAATTAAAAAATATTGTACTTACCATTCTAAGACCTTTGCTAAACATTTTCCTCTCCAGCTATAACGAGAAAAGAAACATACGGAAGAAATGTGTTTAAGATCTACAATTGAAGAAATAATTACAATACCCATTAATTTCGTAGCAATCGCCGTGGTTACTGTTTCCGTTAACCCAAAGCTGTTTGTGGCTAGACAGGTGTAATCTTCACCATATTCTTTCGCAGTATTTACTGCGAGACATCCGTCTTCCTGGAAAAACCGGGGAGATAACAAAGTGGACCTTTGATGCCTAGACCATTCAACTACGGGACGAGGGGAACCTGTGGCCACGCAGCAGAGGGTTACAGTAGTTCCTTGTTCTATTTCGATCGTCCCAAAAAGATCTTTGAAAGGTAAATTTGATCATTAGCGGGTAATAAGTGTTTTATATAATCCGTCAATTTTTAGCTCGTATTTTTTCCATACAGTTCTGTCTTTCCTATGGTCAATAGAGGATGTATGTGGACGATACGCTCTTACCATTTGCCGGTAATAAGGTTGCACATCTTGAACGCGTTTAAAGGAGGAACTTGCAAAAGTTTACGAGTAGTAAGATATCATAAACTTATAACAAAAAGTCTGACTCTTGATAAATGTGAAACACAATTTATGTTTATTGCCTTAATGAAAAGGTTAGGGACGTTCAGTACAGCTCCTTCCCTTATTATTGATAATGCCGCTATGAAACAAGTTGCACTTACTAAATCTCCAAGGTTAAATAAGGAAGAGACTTTGTTGTTCTGGCATCGGTACCTTCTGACGAGAATTTGACGTTAGGTTTCATTTGAAGGGCTTTAATCTTTTCAATACGCCATAGAAAAAGTGTTATTGTGGTACTGCGGTATCGTTTTGGGGAAATTGAAACAAATGCCCTGCATATTGCTAGCAGAAACTTGAAAATTGCGGCCATGGTCTACACTCTCTTTGCGAAGTGAAATCTCTCACTATTCTGTGAGGAGGGCAAATAAGCTCCACTACTGCCCCGAGAACACTTCGTCAAAAACTGCCTCATTTTTAGGGGTTCAGTATTGGGGAATAGTTTGCCTGTTAAGCTGCAGCAAGCATAGACTCCCTCCTCCATAATTCCAGCTGCAGCAATATCGCGCGAGAAAATCTATAATCCATTAAATGCACCGCGTTCATGGAAATCAGGGACTTTTAAGTATTAACTGATATTCTCAGGAATGTTAACATTTGTTTTAGCTACAGTTTGTTGATGAATGTTAACTGCATTTTGACTATTTTATCAATCTCGATTTTATACCATGGACTAAATAAAGTTACTGTATTTCTTTTTATATCCTTTGGAGCTATTATGTATCCCAAAGTTCATCAGTTTTGCGCAAAATTATCAGCGGAAAAGAAATAACTTGTAATTCCTAACGGATCCACAAATTCAACGAGTAAGACTGGTTTGGAGCGTTATTTGTGAGAGCATCATAACCAAAGTCATATTCAGTAGCACCGCTTCCCAGGTCAACAAAAGAAGCTTCGTTAGTTTCTGTGATCCCAATCCCATGATCAGCACGTGCACAGCTACTTCCTCCTCCTCCAATCATCATCACTGCTCCATCCCCAGCATCCCAGTCACACCAGAAGCCGATCTTGTTAGCACTTTGGATGCTTCCACCGCACTCAGCCTGTTGGAACCCGTCTGTTGAATTGTACTGTCCGCCATATTGAACCGTACAACTTCCCCGACACTGATCGTCGGCCCAAACCGTGCCATTTCTAAAGTCGCCATAACTTGTGATTTTAGATCGAAATGTTTGTCCACCCAAGCAGTTACCCGTGGTCTGTAACAGAGGGGTGTGGCTGGGGTCGTCACTGCGCGTGATCGTTATTTCTCTGCCGCTGACCGACCAAAAGGCTGTTGAAATCATATCGTCGTTCACTAAAGGGTTGTTTATCGCTCCAATGGCAATTTGTTGGTCATACCACCATCTACCATCGTCACGCATCCAATTCTTGCCATCGCTGTTTGAGAATCGAGCGATAAGAGTCCAGCCTGTAATGAAAAAACAGTTCTCATATTTTCTGTTTTTTGATTATTATTTTTATTATTACTATAGTGCATGGACATTTTAATTTTATTTCTACGTCTTTCTGGCATATGATGGGAATATTGTAGAGGATAGCTCTGTATTCTCTTTCTAACTTGAAACGAATTGTGAAATGTTCCCACCCTTCTTCTGTTTTTATCGGTGGTAAAAAAAAAAATAATAATAAAAAATAAAAAATTTGCGGTGACCATAATGAAAAATATTAACCGTTAGCCGTAAAAACCATCGCTACATTAAGACACTCTTTGAAGACCAACTTTTGAGCCAGAGGTAGATCGATATAACTACGGATTTAGGGCACCGATTGCAATTTTCAGAGCCTCGCTTTCTAGTCTAATAGAAAAAAATGCGGGGCGGGGACACTTTCTCCGTTTTACCACCTGATATCCACAATCGGCCAGAAAGTTTGGAGATGTGAAATAGATAATGGTTGTTAGTTGTTGCAAAGCAATAATCCTATGTTTTATAAACCGTACATTTTCTTTTACTTTATCTTCTAGCTTCTTGTCAAATAAATCTTTGAAAGCCTTACACCAGAGGCCAAAAGCTTTCGGTATGAAAATGTTGTTTTTGGTCAGTGAGCACAAGCTTATTTAAAAAAAGATGAAGTTATCAAAACTAGTGGAGAGGAATTAGTTATAGCCTAACTAATAAACTGACTCTAAGTAGTGTGACTAAGGAACAACAAACAGGTTTTACCGCTATGTATACATGTTTTTCCATTTCCATAAAATCCATTTTTACAGGAACACTTGTGGGAGCCATAGGTGTTCTGGCAGTTTGCATTAACGTCACAAGGCCAGATGGAAGCACTGCACTCGTCCATATCTGAATATTAAACGAAATTAACTTGGAGTGAATTAACGGAAAAATTCGGAAATATTCGATGAGGACAAGAAAGTGGTAAACAGCAAAGCTTTGAGTCATTCTCAGGTAGTGGAAGAGAATTACGCCGTCAGTTAAGTTTGAAGCAGTGTTGTAAATGTACACTAAATTATGTCTCACCCGTTTCACAATGTTCCCCTGTGTATCCTTTCGCGCAAACGCACACGTAACTGTTCTTCTCGTACTGTACCGCACATTTCCCATTGTTCTGACAAGGCCATTTAAAACATGGAGACTAAAGAAAACATATACCAAAGAGAAAGAAAGGAGAAAGATGTGGCACCAATCATTTTATATATAATCATGGACCGTGTTTACAATAGAGTCTGTATATCTCTAAATAAACCTTCCCCGCTAATATCCAAAAATTCTTTGTAAGTCTTCCGCTTAAATAACCCCTCTCCCAATTTCTGTAATTAACCACACTGTCCTCCTTCCACTGAGGAGAAACTTCAAAAGAAAAACATAGAGCTCAAATGTTACTGTTATCAGATTGGATCAGTTAGCCTTAAGCGTATTATTGAAAAAGCTAAAAAAGAAAAAACTTCCACAATAAATTGTCTGTAATTCCTTTCCTTTTTCTTTCACAAAAAGAGAGTCAACGTTTTTCATGTCCAACTCACTGCGATACTATAGTGATGGTGACTCTGACTAGGGACAAGGTTGTCTGAGTTGTTGTACAAATCCGATGGAAGTAATTCACACAGAGCTTTGCCATTGATATCATAAAATGCAGCCAGGTTTAAACATACAAGCAAATCCACCCTCGCTGTCCTTTCCAACCTGGAGCGGTTCCAGGATGTACTGAACGGGGGTTCGGGTAAACGTCTGCTGAAGGGAGCCTATCCAAGGGGTCGGGGGCATGCTTTCACCAGAGTATTTTGAAATCTAGATCGTCGGAAAGGCGATATATCCAGGTTTTTTGAGCCGATGATTGTGGTTCGTTAATGCCATTGAAAAAAATCTCTGTTTTGAACTATTTTAAATTTTTATGTCCATCAAACTCGTCAGAAACCGCGCGTATTGAAATGTTTTTCATTTCATTCTAGGGTGTTCGACCGAACCCTCCGAAACAATCTTGGATCTGCGCTAGAGTGGGCAACTATTTTAGGCCTTTGTTGAGAAAAAAGCAAGGCGCATTTCAACTTGGTTTGGCGAGTGGCTCACAACTGAGACAGGGTTGATGTTTACCTTTGTTTACATTTACGTGAGTGTTCGTAAACGAATCCGAAGTGTTCTTTCCACACACAAACGCTGATAAACGTTCTTGTTAAGTGTTTTCATACACGCGTGTACATTCTGTTTAAAAAAATAAACTCTTCCAATATCGTTTGCGTGTGAGAGGAAAGGCCTCGACACTTAAACAAAATAGGATTAATAACGTAAACGTAAGCCTGTGGAGCATATGCCAAGGGATTCAGAATCAGGCAGCGACAGATGTTTCATTGCTCCAGTCTAATAGTTTATCCTACAACTCATAATCAAGAGAAAGACTAACTTTAAGGGAGGTTAACTAACCGTGAGATTAAACAACTGTGCAAAGATGAATCCACGCATAGGTAGAAGGGAAGAGGTATCATCTCCAGCACCTACTATTCCTCCATCGTTTAGTTCACAAATCATGGTTCTTTCTTGTTCCTTGTAATTCACTGAGAGGCAAAGAGGACAGCTTCTCAGGCAGAGATGGACGCAGGATAAAACGCTGGACGCCTTCTGACGATCTATGACATGACCGGTTAGGTAATAATCTTCCACAATTTGAATGAAGGATGATCGGCCCTGTAGAGCTGATGATGAACTGTACACTGCATTGGTCACAGCCAGTAGCATCATGAAGACGTTCATGTTCTAACCTGTGAAAAGCGGAGTTGTCCTACATTGGTAAGGCAAACTATAGAAGATCGATTGCCGATGTATTTTTTGTTGAAATTAGAATTTCGCATTTCCATCCCCATCTGTTTAACTGATTTTCATTTGTTGATTGTAATAAAACCTTTCAAAGCATATTTTGTTATGGCAATAGAAACGAGTGTAGCCCAATTCGGTCTATAATCATACGAGTGATCGAGTGATAACAAAGTCGGACGACCGCGAAGCGGGAGCCCGATTTGTTTATCACGAATTTACGACACGAATTCTTAAGTCTCTTCTACCAAAATGCACTGATGTTGCTGAGTAAAGCGGAACATTGGAAAGCTAAGCAGATGTTGTTTTTCAAGAAATCTGCGTCATTGTCTTTTCAGTTAGGAATGAAAATTTTCCATACCACACATTTCAAGAGTTCATGTCTTCCGCAGTATCTGATCGAAAGGAAGCTTGAAAGCTACAATCACGTTAAATTTGCCCCACTGTTTCCGCCTTAATTACAAATGCATACAGAAATGTTTAGTGAACGATTGTTGCGACGAAATTCGTAATAAGAATCAAACACAGGCTCGCACATCAATCAGACAGGAAAGTGAAGCTAACAATCACCGTTTGGCCGTTGCTAAGAGCTTTGAGGCTTAAAGTCGAACAAGCTCTCCTGGTGCGAACGAGCATAAAACCTGGTGCCCAAACAGGAGGGATCAAAAGCGCAGACCAAAAAGATGAAATTATTCACAAACAACTATCTTTCTTCCGCTTTTACATCCCATATTTCTTCTGACCTATGAAGTTAACTACTAGTGGACAAGAGGATGCCTGAATTAAGATAAGGAAGTGTTTTCATAGGAGGTTCGAAGGCTGTTAGTTTCCTAAGAACCAAAAGCTGTAATAACTTATCAAGCGGTCAAGGCTTTTAGGTAGTGCGATTTTAAACATCTCTCAAGAGGCTATTCTTGACGAATGCATTTTAAGAAGGGGCTCACATTTCACTCTAACTTCCCGGAGTAAGTATTCAAATAAATAATAGAAAAGTCTTTTGGGAGGAGGTTCCAATTAGCCTCTGCTTTTGTTTCTCATTGGCTGACGACCGGTTACTTCTGCTGCGAAAAGCTAAATTCTTCAACAGAACAGGAACTGATAGATATTTTGACTTCGCTTTCACAGACCTTTGAATCTGCTTTTATAATTACAGTTACATGTATTTAAAAACATTAGCAGTGTAAGAAGCGAAAATTACCTGATGTTTGGTTATGTAATCCTGCTTTTGTATTCGTCTTATTCCAGAGGTTGAATGTAAAAGATTGAGAAAGACAACCTTTAGTTGTCCCTCAGCAAGCTTCAATATAAGGTTTTGACAGAATCATCGATCTGTCTGCAGCTTGTCCACAATGCTTTCATCTCGACCGAATAAAAGTACGATGATTGCAAATAAAATGAAAAATGCAAATAGATGTCAAAAATGCAAATTCATATATGTCTTTAGTTGTGTGCACCCTGCCTTCGTCAACGGTAGAACCAAATGGAAACTTTTCGTGTCAAAGATGCATTTTATGTGCTTCGATGTTGGTTGGATAACCACCTGCTGGTGATTGACTGAAACATTGCCTGCTGATAGCAGTGCATATTTTTCTCCGTTGGTTGAGGGTTGTGCAAGAAAAGCAAGGATTTTACCAAACGCGGAAGGGAAGGGGCATTTGAAATTGGAAGACGCATTTGTGGAGAACCATCCATTTTTCAAATCTAGAAGAAAGTGTTACAAGGCAATTTAATTTTTAAGTCGGTCAATGAAACTTGCTCAGTCCATTTTAATAATCAACATGGAAATGGCTTGTTCTGCTATTTTTGGCCTGATGTGAAGCTGGACGAGACTCTCCGCGATTTAGACCACAATTTTATTCGATCCAAAAAAAAAGCAACAACAACAGCTGAAGCAAACTGCTACGAATACATCTTAAAGCAGTAACGGAAATGGGGATAGTAACTCTAAAGCTTGGTGGTTAATGAGAAAGATGATACCTTGGTGTCTTACGCCATTCAATTACCATGACTGCCATAATAATTGTTGTTATTATCGTTGTTACTATGGCTTACACCTCTTAGCATTTCATATATGCCTTGATTCAATCATAAAGATGGTGGAAGGACACTGTTTGTCTATTAGCCGAGGCGGTTCCAGAATGTACTAAACGTGGGGGTCGGGGACATGCCTCCACCGGAACATTCTGAGATTTAGATCCTCAGAAAGGTGATATCCAGGTTTTTTGAGACGATGATTGTGGTTTGTTAATGCCATTGAAAACAATCTCTGTTTTGAGCTATATTAAACATATACTATGTCCATCAAACTCGTCAGAAACCGCACGTGTTGGAATGTTTTTTTTATTTCATAGCCTTGCTCTTTAAAATACATCACATACGACAGATATATTCACAGCGTCAGACTATTCGTACATTGCTGAGGATTTTAGGTAGTTGCGCGACTGAACATCAAGGATGTGGGTCTTGATTCAACGACCAGTAGAGGACCACTGGCTTTGTTTCTTTCTGTAACTCAATGCACTAAATTTTTAAATGTTATTTGGCTTTGTCAGGAAAATAAATTATTTATAGCGCGATTGTCCATGCCGCTTGGATAGATCAGATAACCCCACGCTCATGATTTTTAAAAGTGATTCTTTGGCATATGGGTTTTTTGTTTTCCAAAAACATTCAGGCGCAATTCCGAACATCTTTCATGTTAATTATCTAGTTTCTCTTCTTCCAAATAACCAGTTCTAGCGGTAATTAACATCAAAAAAGATAACATGTACTGGCTGTTTTCTAAAATATTAGCCGTTTATACCGATGGAATGAGGCAAGGTGTTCTTCTCTTTTAATGAAAAATTAAAACAAGCGGAAAATACTATAGAGACGTAGCATTTGTGTGTTTTGTTGTTAATATCCGACGTCTTAACTGATTAACGTCGTAAAAGGTTCTTTGAAGGGAAAGTAAGTTTTCAAGATTAAACGGGCCGGCAAGGTCACTAGATATTTGCAATTAGTTGCCTTTAGGAAAAGTTGTATTTTCATTCTTTCAGTTAATTGCATTAAGTGCGCATGTCTCTTAATAAAACAAACAGATGAGGAGCAGTATTGGGCCAGCAGGTATCAATTTAGCAGGTGAAATGTAAACCTCAACTTTTGCCATGTTTAAAATGCAAGTGTTTTCTGTTTTGTCCACTTCTTTTTGTGGTCTCTTGTTTATCCTTAAGCCTTTAACTCCAATTTCTCCTAACAATATCAATAGAATAGCAAACAGACAAGTGATTAGAATAAAGAAAAATATCTATAAGGAGATTGTAAGTTGATCCAATGCCAAATTCTCTAAACTAACATCACAGGAACTGTATGGAAGATAGTAAGGAGAATTACTAATGAGATCTTGGCTCTTGAGAGTTAAAGGGTTAAGTCTTCTCGTGCGGATACTGAAAGTTTCAATTTATAAAAAATCATTTTCGGAAGCATAAGCCGTTGAAATGTCCATATTGAAAAACTCTGTTTCAGACCTTGAGAAATTCCTTGCCATGAGGATCCCACTAAATGAAATCTAATGCATTTTCTAGAACATATAAACAGCCGTTAAAAAATAAATAGATATCATGATTGTGGAGGCGGACAAGCCCCGAGTACTGTTTCTGCAGTCATAAAATTAAAGGAGTCGGCTTAGACTAATCAGGAGTCAGTCTTAAACGCTTTACGTGCCATGAGAAGCATGCTGTAGAAAAATTATTTCACGAGTACGTGAAAATAGTTCCTCGAAAGTTCAAGGAGTCCAAACTGCATTTCAAAGTCAAAGTTATATGCTATCTTTCCCTCGTCACCGAAATTTGACCAGTTCCCTGACATTTGAATTAGGCAATTTTATAACAAATTGAAATGAACTTGCCAAAGTGTAAAACAATGTGGTAAAATTCTAAGGGCTAATTATTATTTGTTTGGTAAAAAGATCAGATATCAATTGAAAACCTGTCGTAAATCTATGTATACCTAGACTGAAATTTTTCTTTATCATTTCAGTGCCGCTCTCGCTAAGAGCGGTCGTTTCGACTTCCCGTCAATTAAAAAAATGTTTCGTTTATTTTTTGCCCATGAATAGGGTTAAGGACACGTGTAGTGAAAAAATAGTTTAGTTCTTCTCCAATTCTCTTTTTTGCGTCACCACATGCCAAAAATGATTTTTGATCAGAGGAGAAGGGTCTCCTCGGATCACGCTGGTGTTAAAAATATTTCAGCTGAAGTTTCCATATTAATTTTTTGTCTGTGAACTAACTGAAATTAACACTTTCGATCGCTGTCCACACGGGTTGTCTAGCCATAAATTTGAATTAAGCAATTTATAACAAACTGAAAGGAACTTGCCAATTTTGATCTTCTCTACACTGTGCGTAGTTTATGGCCTGTGTTTCAAAGAAAATTATCGAGAAGGCGCCTTCCGATCACCTTTGGTTACTTTGTAAGCCACGCAAGCGCGCAAGTGTTACGATCGATCACGTTTACGCAATGCTCTCGGTCAATTTTCTTGATGAGCATAGACACAGATGCCTACTCTTGTTGAAAAGTCTGAATTATTGATCAGTTCGAAGTACATTAACATCTTTAATCAGGAGTCAGTCTAAAACGCTTTACGTACCACTGGAAGGCTACGGTAGAAAAACTATTTCAGTAGTACATGGAAATGGTTCCTTGAAAGTTCGAGGAGTCCAAACTGCATTTTAAAGTCGAAGTTGTAAGTGTTTTTCACCAGGCCACTGAAATTTCATTAGTTCCCTGGTATTTGAATTAAGCAATTTTATAGAAAATTGAAATGAACTTGCCAAAGTGTAAAACAAATGGTAAAATTCTAAGGGCTAAATAAAACTTTTTTGTCGTAAATTTATGTACGCCTAGACTGAAATTTGTTTATATCATTTAATTAGCATATACAAGAGGTCTTCTCCTGTTGAAAACTTTGAATTATTGATTAGTAAGAGGTATATTAATATTTTTAATCAGTATTCAGTCTAAAACGCTTTACGTACCATGAGAAGTATGCAGTAAAATAGCTATTTTCATTAGTGCATGGAAATAGTTCCTTAAAAGTTCAGGGAGTCCAAACTGCATTTTGAAGTAGAAGTTATATGCTACCTTCATCAGGCCACCGAAATCTGATCAGTTTCCCGGCATTTGAATTAAGAGCGACGGTCAGGAAATATCGACCAAAATCTTAATTTCGTGGCAAGAGTTGAAAAATCGCTTTCTTTCGTTTTTTGTCCATGAATAGCTTTTAGGTAGATAAGATACCTGATGTGGATTGTTCCCGCCAAAAGCTTTTTATTTTTTAGAAAAATTAGAACATCCGTTTTTGTGGTCGGAGTCACAAAATTGGCTAATCATTTACGTGAAATTTGCATACATCAACTTGCCTCTCGTTCGCAAACAAAATCGCACGGAGAAATTTGGACACTTTATTTCAACAGAATCACTGTTCTTCTTTTACTAGAAGATTCTTTTAGAGCAAAAGCGACACTCACCGAGCAGAAATTATTCAAAAATGAGGAATAGGTTTTATGGATAACAAAAACTCCGTTTTGTTATTGATTTTCGACGGCAATATTGCACATGTGGTATAACTCCAAATTGACTTCATTCTAGTTAAATCCCACATTTAGACATACATCTAAAACATACCTGGGAATTAGCTTGGGTTATTGAAGGAAATCTCTATAAGGCGGTATCGAAGTTAAGGAATTTTCATGGTGGGTCGTCGGTAATTGTGTAAACACTTCCAGTTTCGAAATCCATGAAACTGGATATTTGATCCCCAAATACTCATTTTTCTTAATCCTTGTAGGTTTAACAGTTGCAAAGTTGCGTTTCTACTTAAAGAGTGAGATAGAAAAGCCAAACTGGGTGAATTTTAGCCATTTTGAAACGCTAAACTCTATCGACCGGAGACTCGGCGTGACGAATTGTTTCGTGACTAAACGTGATATTTGGGAGTCGATCAGTCACGGAATCACAATATTAACAATGCATTTCTTGACGGCGTATGAGAACAGTGTTTTGAGGAAGAAAAAATCGATCGTCCTAGACAATTAAACAGAAAGGTAAAAGATTCAAACCAGAAGGGGCTCCTGATTCAAGGTTATGTCTTGACATCAGTTGCGTGATGGCGAATATGGAAATTATATGCGCAAAGCGCAAGCTGTGGGGTGGGGGACGGGGAGGGGATCAGGGCAGCCAGAAAAATAGTCTTTCATGGAATAAATCGACGACATAATAATCGCTAAAAAGACTCTAAAAACGTTGCGGCTTTATTTTTGAACTTCTCTAAACAAAACTATTTATGCCATTACCAGGATACAGGAGTCGAGTATCGGCTCCTAGAAAACCATATCCGAATCTTACTCTATACAACTTCATTCTTTCACTTTAAAAGACGAGCAAAAAAAAAAGGAAATAATGCGAAATATTTGTTATCAACCATTTTAAGCACGCAACTTGTGCTGCACCTATGTTTTTAGCCACTATTGTGAAATACTGCACAAAAATTTACTTCTCGGTGGAAAAACAGCGTAACACATAAGACACAAAATGTACCCCCTGTTTCAAAACCTCGAAACAATTTTCTGCTCTGCCTCGTCAAAATCGGTTAGGGAAATTACGCTAGCTAATGGTCTCCTACGAAGATAATAAGGCGACTCGACGGATCATCATATTGACAATTCTACATGTATTTATGAAGCAGATAACAACTTAAGCAATTAATTTTGGTCCGAAGAGCACTCTCTTATTTTGTTGTTAACAGGAATGTGCCGCTGAAGAGGATATGACAGGGGTCTTCCTATATGGGAAGCATTAAACAGGGTAAACGTTGCGGTGCGCAGTCTGAATGCAAAATACCAAACATTTTTGAAATCTAACTCTACCTATAACTCTAAAAAAAAACTGGATTCGGTTTGTGAATTAAATGAATCATGGCCAGAAATCGAGGACAGCCAGCGGTTTTGACCGTACGCTAATTTTTAGGGATTTTGAATAGCTAATGAGGATTTATACATTCGCAAAATGGCGGGGAAGCGAACGTATACTTTTTACCGTGCAGTTGATTTACAATTTTCTAGCCTCAACTAATTCTACTTGACATATGTAAAAACAAATAAATGCGAAACCTAACACTGGTTCTAAAGTCCAAGCTGTGCAAAATCTAACCTGAATCCCTATTAGACAAGCACCAACCCTTTGCTGATGCTTCCCTGTGATCGTTCGATCGTGACAAAACGGGGCTCCCTGTGTCGCGCTGGCTTGGTAACCTCTCTGTTTTGAAAATGGCGGCTGATCGAAGGAGTTACTTGAAAAAGTCTCCAAAATGCCTTCTTTTTCGATCGCTTCGTGCAGTAATGGCGCAGAGATTCACTCTCTGGAATTTCTATATTTCAGGGAAAAAACGAACTGGTTTAGCAAAGAAGTTAGGCCTCTTAAACCGTACAAAAATGAAGATAAACATATCCTTGAAGAACCAGGACGTGGGGAAGGAAAAACCGACATCTAATGACCTTTTTTCTTGCTTAAAGAGAAGCGCGTAGGCAATATTACAGACTCTCGTATGGCAAGGAAAGCCATCTTTTTATGGTGACTCACGGATCAACTTTGGGAGCTTGACACATTGCCAAATGAACATGACTGAAAGCCACGATCGCCTTGCGAAGGTTTAGACGAGGGGAAGTGAGCGATTCTTCGTCTAACTTTATTTATCCTTAAAGTTTCTTTTCTCCCCATTACTCCTTTATATGGTCGCCATATTTAAAGAACGGGAAAAGTAAATGATGCGCATGCTCCAGCGCCATGTTGTCCTCAATTTCTGGCCATGATGGGGATTCTGTAATGAGTCATCATGATAACAAGTTGGGTCCTGTCTTGATAAGGATGGCAAAACGAATGTCCTTTTTTGTCTTAAAAAGGTAAGTGACTCAGCGGCATAGGCCCACCTAACGTTCCCATAAGAACCTTCAATTTCCCAGGTTAAGATCTCTTTTCAGGTAAATACGAAAAACATCATCCCAATACAAGAAGATTCCCGTCAGAGCAGGGAAATCACACGAAAACCTGATCATGTCATTTTACTGTTGACACGAGCAGTTGCTGCAAAACGTGGTCAGTTTGTCGACGTAAGGCCTCTTCAGTCTGACTGTTATATGACTAATGTCTAAATCAAAGTGCTCGCACAATCTCTTCAGCATTTTTATGCTAAATTTGTTCAGTTTACCTTGCTTAACAAGGTCACACATATTATGACAGTCAAACACAATTGGATGTTGTAATGAAACTTCCCTCCGTACTTGATTTGTTAGGTCCTCAAGGGAACTCTCGAACTCCGCGGCTTCGTCATCATTTTCTTCTGTGTCATCCTTGTCAAGTAAACTCTTTTGGGTAGCAAGGCGACTGAAAAAGCTGCTTATTTGTTGGCTGGTAAGGAACTCATCGCTGCTGAATAAGCGTTCTCCGTCATTTCCTCTGGCGTGCATCATTTCTTTTGCAACAACTACTGGGTCAGCTTTGCGTCCCGTGGTCTCACCAATATTGAACTTTGTGGATAGGTACTCTTTCTGCTTTACATTAAAACGTGTTCTTCGGTTCTGGGATGATCTTAATGCCCAGCCCATAGGGAGAGTAGACTGTAGTGGCACTTGTTTTGGCACTTCCTGAACATTTCGTACACAGGGGACGCCCACCGTTTGAACCTCCAGTCTCTCCGCATATCCATAAACAGCTTGGTCTAGGAGTGGTTCTCGTTCGAGAGCACGTGTGTGTTTTCCGGAGTCTAGGTGTTGCTGCAGATTCGAGTAACGTTGGTAACATTTGATACATCCCTCTTCCGGACATGAAAAAAGACGAGCGTTGGAGGTTTCCGTTTCTGTTTCGTTACTCGAGTTTTCACAGGAACTATCTTCCTCGCTCTCCTGTCTCGGAACAGTATCTTTACGCTTGGATTTTACAGGAGCAAAACTCGCCGTGACGCCTTCCTTATTTACGTCCGTTAAGTACGGAACTTCCGAATTTTCCGAGACGTTCAGCTTATCCCAAGGAGTGTATTTCCCTCTGCCAATTCTGTATGCTCTCCAAACTCGCAATCCCTTGTCATCGTACTGTACATTCGAAATTGAACCCACTCCATCAAGCTTGATGTTCAAAGAAGCTGGAGCTTTTGGGGGTCCACACGAAGTCACCCTCACTGAGGACATTCCACCGGCTGACAAAATGGCTTCTTTCATTTCTTCTGACGTTTCAATGTTGTTTCCGGAATTCAGGTAAATCTTCATGTGGGATTTTATGGCTGCGGACCTTCTGTCGCAAGCCCCTTTTCCTCCTTGAGGATCGCAAAAATCCATGCGCTTCACAGTCACGCCGTGATGTTTACCAACCATCTGAGCAAGGCTGATTGTGTTACCACAATGGTAACACTCGGCGTTGTCCTGCCAATAGTATACTCGCTGTAGGTGTGGCATGACGTCCTTTAAATCTTTGAGTACGTCAGACATGACGGACAGTACCGCACAGCTGTCTTGACTGCAGCTTCTGAAGACATGGCACATGGTAAGGGTTTCGTACTTTCCAGCATTACTTCTGCTTTCCTTTCTCATGGCGACAGACACGTGCCAAGGAATTTCCCGTTTCCCAAACCAATCGCATTGGCTTTCACGATATTTTCGAGGAATAAACTTCATGGCCCAATCTTGTACAAGTAGAACCGATGCGTCGTCCAAGTCTCGGAGGATGTCTAGTCTTGCTTTATCTTGGTTCACCGAACGCAACAAATGAGATTTCCAGGCAATTATATCACGTTTTGCTTTCTCGGTCATGAATGCGAGCTCTTCGTGTATTTGGCCTTTGGAAAGATGTTCAAGATTCACCGCCATCATCTCGATTGCTTTGTCTATCTCCTCTATAGTAACGGCAAGGGAATTACACTGACCACAAACGTCGCTATGATCATGGGCACATGTAGCCTGGTAGTCAACATCTTTAGGGTCGCTGAGAGCAAAAACGATGCAATGATCTGGAATACTTGAACTCTCTGATACGTGAACCTAAGTGATTAAAATGTGCGCAAATCCTCAATTCTGAGGAATATTTACGTAATGCATTTATCTAATGCTATCTTCTAAAACATTTCAGAACCTAAGTATTGTGAAGCTGAATGCCGTAATATGGCTCTCAAAACTCGGTTGCCATGGTAACGTCAATGCTGACGTACATGTGACAAACGACTTTAAAATGTCCCCTGATGATTTTTAGGAAAAGTCGCTAGGTTTGGTGCTCAAAGCTTGAGCAGTTTTGAAGTTATTCAACTTTTAAGCGAAGGGGGGCTTCAAACCCTTCCCGGTCTAAATAGGGTTAAGGGTGTGAATAAAATAGAAGAACGTATGGAATGCCATGAGTAAACGTAAAAGCTAAACCTCGCTCAACTTTTACGTTTACGTGCGACCTTTCAAACATTGCCTCTATTTAAATTACGCTCCTAAAAGCTATATGTGTATGCACGTGAAATTTACGCGACAGTGGGAATCCACCCTTATTCACCTACCTAGACGCGAGCAGTAACCAATTATAGAGCACTCATGTAGTAGGCAGTCGAGTAACATTCATAATACACCTACGCCAGGCGCGCAACAAAATTATTTCCCTTTTTCACTTTCTTATTTTACCTTGAAATCAGTCTTGAGGTACCGCTTTGCCTCTTTTAAAGCTTCCTTTTGTGTTTTTGCCCATGTAAGACCCATTCCGTTTTCCCCGAGCTGGTGCACAACGTTCACAAGATCTTCAAATGCCTGCGCACCAGAACAGCTTACGTAATCTAACCCTTGCAATGACTTGCGAGTCGAAGCGGAACAAACATGCAGAATTCTTAGCAGAGTACTGCGACTCATGGGTGTGAAATCATGCTCGGCAGAATATTTTTGGTACTGGCAAACGATTCGTTCAGGTATCATGTTCCGTACCACATTTGGAACTTGGATGACCTCGTTAGTTGACAATGTTATTGTCTTGGCTCCGAATGGAAGATCTTGAATTACATGGGAGCTTGTGATAAAGTCTAGGAAATGCGCTAATTTTGCTTCAGGTATGAATGACTTCGTTTGTGCATTGGTTGGCACCAGTTTTCCACTGCCATGGACTACAGCATGCTGCCTGGCGACCTTAAACCGATAACTTGTCAGGCCTGGGATCCACTGTTGAATTGTTGCCAAGCTAACCTTATCCGCCATTATGGACAATATCTGCCTGCGAGAATCCCACTCGTTTGCATTTTTGTAGCAGTTTGCCAGCGTGTACATCAATTCTTTATCCAAACCACTAGAACAAGTGTGATTTCCAGTTTCATTCTGTTTTGAGGACATAATAGATTCCCAGAGAAGATCTGGATCATTAGGCGCTATTTCACCAAGAACAGCTGAAACCGCTTGCTTAGCTTTGCGCTCATGCAGTCGTCTGGTCGTTCCACTGGCATCGTTCCAAGGTGTCTTTAGGGTGTACCTAATAGGACTAACGTCTCGACTTCTTAAGAAACTGTTAAGGTGGTCAATAGGTTCTTCCGACCTCATTCCTGTAGTGCTTGTCTCGGTTTCTTCTAGGAGGGTTGATGGTAAATATAATGACGTTTCTTGATC
Organism: Pocillopora verrucosa; assembly: GCF_036669915.1. Taxonomy (NCBI): domain Eukaryota; kingdom Metazoa; phylum Cnidaria; class Anthozoa; order Scleractinia; family Pocilloporidae; genus Pocillopora; species Pocillopora verrucosa. The sequence goes on along the minus strand of NC_089316.1, from coordinate 3,183,608 downwards.
TAGTAAGTCTTGTGCTACCACCGAACAAGGAGTACTTGCAGCAATTGGAAGGTTACACATCACGCCCTAGACAAGGACACAAAATAAATATAACGTAAACTGTATTAAAGAAAATTAGTTGGGTACATAATTATCAAAGTTAACCAACACTTAGACAAAGATCAATAATCCCTCCTGATCTTTGTTGCCTTTATTATGGACCAAAAATAAAACCTTTTTTGCTGCCTTCATTTATGATAAAAAGTGCCTAATTTATCACATAAAATACCTTTCATTATGACAAATAAATACGAACTTTAAAGCGAGTGGTAAAGGAACCCGGAATGGTATATTGGAAACCCAAAACGTTTTTCTGGGCGTTATTCACCGTATCCTTAACCTTGAGAAAATCATATGAACTCGTATCCCTGGCAGTATAAGGTGGAGGGATGCGTGTATGTAGGTAGGGGCAAGTGGAAGCAAAAATTGCAGTTTTTTTAAATTGAACCCTTTATTCTTAAAAGAACAATTTGGCCTCAGCGTACCATCGCGGACTACGTGGTCTTTAACTTATTGCCACTGCTTCAAGTTCTCAGATTTTGGTGAGAATAGAAATAGAAAATCCGCTGAATAAATTTCAACTGTGTGCAGACGCAAGGGCGACATAAAATGCACGGGGTATTAAACCTCTTCATTATCTGCGGAACTCAGGAGAAACTGACGTAGAAGGCACAAAATAAGCATATGGCATTGTTTTCTTGGACACCAGCACACAGTCTGAGGTCTACGAAATCGGTTAATTTGTGCTCTCTATCCCTATTCGTTACATTTTAAGGAAAGGCAGCAAGGAAACGGGGCCTGCTCAAGCAGACTTTGTGATGATAAGGTCCCTATCCATTTTTTTTTTATTTTTATCTTTTTTGCCCAGCGGGCCTTGTTTGGTGCCACTGTTAATAACACTATTTCCATTGAGTGCCAGTTCAGAACTTACAGAAGTCTCGATGGTCTCAGTTTCCTCGTAAGAAAGGTTCTTGGTCTCCGGAAGCTTTGTGGGCAGCTCCCCTATTTTCTGCATGTCAAGATTAACCCGGCAGTTGCGACAAATACCTGTTGAGTGAATCGATGGAAAATGCAGGTTTTTGCTGATACGATATAATCACTATTCTGAACAACTACTGTCTTAACTTACACAAGTAAGGGAACCTGTTTTAAAAAAACTTAAATGATAGATTTTCCTGCCCTTTCATATACTTCAACTCTTCAATTCCCTACCCTTTGATTTACCTGAAACCTGATAAAGGTACCCTTTAGGGGCTGAGTCTCCCTGTAACTATCTATAGGCCATCAGGGAATCTGCTTTAAAAAGCTGTAATTTTAGGAGTCCGGTGAAGGCTTCTAAATTTACCTTTTTGCTGCTACAATCACTAATATAAAATGTTCGAATAATGAAAGGAAAAGAAGCACGTAAATAAACAAAGGCTATTGAATTTGCGACCGTCACGGCTACCTAATTATTGAAAAAGTCAAAAAAAAAAAAAAAAAAAGAAAAGTGCTTACAAAGTGCTTTAATTGAAGTGTCAGATTGGACCGCCATTTTAGAGCTGGTCTGTTTGGTTGAAAAAGATGAAAAATGATGTATTCATACCTGAACCAACTGGAATAAAAATTCCCAGTTTCTTCCATATCAAATAACAAGCACTTTTGCCAAGTCCTCTTTCTGCCTTTGCGTTTTTTTGGGCTTGTCCGCCGTGCTTCGAGATTGGCGGAGGAACTCGGCACAGATTCGATCCTCGACGCCACCCAATACCAAGAGATGTGCGGTGCCGGGGACAAATCGTTAATTCCGAAAGGTCTAACTCCGAAGAAAAGGATGTAGATACTCTTCCCAAAATAAGTTCGATTTCGGTTTCTACGTCAGTCATTGACAAGGAAGACTTATGACCCGCGATGTCTCTTTTGCAGTTCAGAAATGTAATAACCTCAGTTGATCTGCTCCTATCTCTGGGGTCATAAGAGCAAGAACCACCGACTAAGGATCTAAAAGAGCACTTAACGTCCATGATGACACAAAGCTGGCAAAACAAATTCACTCCAACTTCGCTAATTAAATTTTCCCTCTTTGCATTTAATTGACTAATTCAATTTACTACGGCTAGTAAACTGCTTCGAGCTTTAGCCAACTCTGTCATTTCTTCAACAAATAATAAAAATGAATCCTCACAATTGAAGAAAATATCAATTTAAAAAGCATCTATAATTTTTGTCTTTCTGTTCCGATTCTTCTGAAACCAAAGGAAGCGAAAAAAACAAGTATAAAAGTTAAACAGGTTAGCCGAGAGCTAATCAAATTACATCCTGATATTTATCAGGGAAAACATCTTACACTGAAAAGGGAAACTTCCACCTTAACAATGAGATAAAACAACCTCTCTTTGGCCGACTACCTTTCTTTCAATAAAAAAAGGACGAAAAGCTCACATCAGAATCGTTTTCAGTACGCTTTCGTGTATATTCCGGCCTGCTGTGTAAAAACTCCGCTTGACGTTACGGTCACGCAACAAGAATTGTTTACTCAGCCGTTGTAAAAAAATTTGAATGAATTACGGTCATTTCAAAACCTTCGCGTGAGGCGCTGTAAAGAAAACCCATGCTGATTCTAACATATTATCAAGGACAACCTTAAATCCCTCTAATGACATAGTTAAAAGGAAAATCTGAATTATATCACATGGTGAAAAAAACATTTGAATTAAGGAGGTATTTGCGGGATTTTTCACGTTTGAAAATACAGCACTTTCCTGCGCGTTGTTTGCTATTTATGAACAACAATAAAGATAAGTCATATAGTTTCTGGGAAAGTACGGCACTCACTCTATCAAAATTCGGTGTCATGATCCTTTGAATCGTTTTTCCTTGAAGACCAAAAGTCACTTTAAAATATCAATTTCACACTTGCTTGCGGGACCTTTCGGGATCGTCGCGGGTCAAATTCGTTTTTCTCAGTTTTCTCAGAATTAAAGCGCTCCGGAAGAAAAAGAAATACATTAAATTTTTTCTATTCTTAGTAGCTTTTTATAGTCAGAAAATAAGCGAAATTCATTTTTCAACTCTTGCCACTCAATGGTCGATATTTCCTGACCGTTGCTCTTAAACAATTTTATAACAAACTCTAAAGAACTTGCATAAGCGTAAAACGATATGTTAAAATTCTAAAGGCTAATTGTTATTTGTTGTAACAGATCACATATCAATTGATAACCTGTTGTATAGTTATATATATTTAGACTGAAATGTGTCTTTATCATTTAACTTGCACATACAGGAAGCCTCACTGAAAACTTTGAATTATTGATCAGTAAGAAGTATATTAATTTTTTATCTCCTTCACATAGTTTTTAGCTGTTTAAATTTCAATATCTTATCAAAGTATCTAAAACAGTCGAATTATATTACACCAAGATAGTTTAGTGTTATCGAATGATTTTAAAACGTAAATTGGCCACCGTAAAGAGTTTAAAGGCTGACGTTTCGAGCGTTAGCCGTTTTTCAGGGCCCTACGTCCATCGCTCTGACGAAGGGCTAACGCTCGAAACGTCAGCCTTTAAACTCTTTACGGTGGTCAAATTACGTTTTCAAATCAGTTGGTAACACTAAATGACCCTGTTATACTCTCCCACCGACGCAGCACCACAGTTTCTTTAGAAACATACCCCCTTTATATTACACCACGCCTGTTTTTCTCTGCCATCTTGTATTTGTAAACTGACAAAATCTAACATCAGACGTGACTTCAGAAAATCAACCAGTTAGAGCTGGCTAGTTTTCACAAAAAGATATTTCTTATACTCTTTATCAGAACAACAACAAAGAGAAAATTCAGCAAAGGGATCGATGAAGCAAACTTGTCGTCATGGATTCTTCAACATTATGAGTGTTCTTAAGATACCTGTCACTTAATTTTCCGTAGAAGTTGATATCCTTCAAACTTACTAACTCTTTTTCGGGACAAAACAGTTGCAGCACTTTTCAAGAAACATACAATTTTGAAGCAGATGCACGGAGAATCAAAATTTCACTCATACTCCACTACCTATTTTTCCTTTCCTTTCTTCCTCCTCTTATATTTTGCTATTATTCTCAGAAAAACTATTTATATCATTGCTCTCTCCATAAAGTTGTTAATCATCTCATGATAGGACTCCGCTTTTGATGAACAAGTTAATGTGTGTCTTGGCAACAATTTTCAGCATTTCACCCAAGACACAAGCTAAAACTTTTTCCCTCACTCCGGTATTTTCGAGGAAAAAATTGATCTTTACTGCATTCTGAAGTAGGTGTGAAAGAATGCCATGGGGATACGAAGGAGATGGCAGCCTTTAGCGTAACATTACCAAAAATGAACCGAAAATATAGTTCATCTGAAAACTTTGAATGCTATTCCAGCAAAAATATCCAGTTTACTAAATAACTAGTAACATGATAATAATTATATCACCTTGGTCTGCAACAGCCCGGCAATGAAACCATGAGAAGAAAAGAACAGACGCAAAACAAAAGGGAAGCACTGTGAAAAGGAAGCATTGATCTTTCAAATACATCATATACAACTGAAATATATACAGCGACAGACGCTTCGTTAACTGCTGACGATTTTAGGATGTTGCGCGACTAGACATCAAGGTTTTGGGTCCTAATTCAACGACCATTAGAAGACTACTGCCCTCGTTTGTTTCTGTAACGCAAAGCAGTAAATGTTTAATGTTATTTGGCTTTTTCAGCATTATAAATTATTTAAAGCGTGGTTGTCTATGCCGCCTAGGATAGATCAGTTAACAACCCACGCTCACGATTTTGAAATGTGATTGTTTGGCATATGCTTTTTTTCGTTCGAGAAACATTCAGGCGCAATTCCCAACATCTTTCATGTTAATTATCTGGTTTCTCTTCCAAATAACCAGTTCTAGAGGTAGTTAACGCCAAAAAAGATTACATGGATTCGTTATTTTCTGAGATATTACCCGTTTATACCAATGGAATGAGGCGAGGTGTGCTTCTCCTGAAATGAAAAATTAACACAAGCTTGTTTATAGGCAGAAAATGCTATAGAGACGTAGCATTTGTGCGTTTTGTTGTTAATATCCGACGTTTTATATGTATTATTATAAAACAAACAGCTGAGGAGCAGTATTAGTCCTGCAGGTATCGATTTAGCGGGTGAAATGTAAACCTTGATTTCATTTTTAACTTTTCCCATGTTTCAAATGCAAGTGTTTCCCGTTTTTTCCTCTTCTTTTTGTGGTCTCTTGTTTTTCCATAAGCCTTTACACGTGGATACCCTAGATCTAGTAGTTTTGCATACCGGAACTGAAATTTTCAATTGAAAAGACACTATTTTCGGAAGTATAAGCCGTTGACATGTCCATATTGGAAAACTCTGTTTCAGATCTCGAGAAATTTCTTTCCATGAGAATCCCACTAAATGAACTCTAATGAATTTTCTACTACATTCAAACAACAGCTAAAAAGGAATATGATTTACATTATTGTGGAGGCGGACAAGCCCGGGTAGTATTCCTGCATTTATAAAGATAGAAGGAGTCCACTTAGATTAAATTTAATTTATGTTTAAAAAAACATTGAGGTAAGATGCATGTTACATATCAAGCGTAAATATTTATATTTTGTTCACATCGTGATTGGTTTACTCTAGATATTAGCAATATAGTTCTCAATCTACTTTTTGGAAGACAAACAGATGACGCAGATATTGTACTCTTTCCACAACGCGCTACAAACAAGAAAGTACAATATACGGGGCCAGGCAAAGAAAAATCTGAAAAAAGTCTGCCATGTCGGATGACGTCACCGAATCTCAGCAGCGAAATTTGCATACGAATCCCATAATATTAACAACATCTTGTGGACGACATAAGGCCATCTATTAAAGGTAAAAACTTTTCAAAATATTGCAATGTAACGAAAACGCATGGCAGGGTTCCAACTAACCCCTTCCACTCCCCTTGTACCACAGTGAGGGTATAAGTTTTTATTTACGTTTTGAAAATTAAACTTGAATAATAAGGTGACAAGAAATAAGCAACATCTTTCTTTTCAGCGGTCTTCAGTTCTGAACCAAGTTTGTAAAAGAAAGATCTTATAATGTTTTAACGGATCCATAAGTTCAACGAGTAGGATTGAGATGGAACTGTATTTGTTAAACCGTCATAACCAAAGTCATATTCAGTTACACTACCACCATCTTCAACGAAAGAAGCAGCGTCAGTTTCTGTGATCCCAATCCCATGATCAGCACGTGCACAGCTACGTCCTCCTCCTCCAATCATCATCACTGATCCATCCCCACTACTATAGTCACACCAGAAGCCGATCTTGTCAGCACTTTGGATGCTTCCACTGCAATCAGCCTGTTGAAACCCGTCTGTTGACTTGTACTGTCCGCCATATTGAACCGTACAACTTCCCAGACACCGATTACTGGACCAGACCTTGCCATTTCTAAAGTCGCCATAACTTGTGATTTTAGATCGGAATGTTTGTCCAGCCAAACAGTTACCTGTGGTCTGTAACAGAGGAGTGTGACTAGGGTCGTCACTACGCGTGATCTTAAATTCGCTTCCTCTGACCAACCAAAATGCTGGTGAGATCATGTCAGTGTTTATAAAGGGACTCTCTGTCTTTCCAGTGGCAACTTGACGGTCGTACCACCAATGGCCAGTGTCAGCCATCCAGTTCTTGACGTCATTATTTGAAAAGCGGGCAATAATAGTCCAGCCTCTACCGTCTGTTGTCAATTCGCAGTAGACCTACAGTAAAAAAAAAAAATGAGTGCTTCACTGATATCGAACCGTGAAAAAATGCATTGTTTCATGTCTTAAAAATATACATTTTAACAATTTAAATATTTTGTTACAAGAACATTAAAAAAGATAGTAAGTCATGAGCTCGGTGAAGAAATAGAGAAACATCTTTTTTCGTCTTGTCACAACCGTGGGAAAAAGAAAATATCTGAGTCCCCATGAGTAATCGAACCTCAGACGTTCGGATCCCGCGCTCCGATGCTCAACCAGAGACACTATGATTAGCAAGGCTTATTAAGAAGTTCCTATATGACATGCGTTGTGCAGACCTCTAGGGTCATCAATGTCTTGAGCGTCATGTTTTTTAACATGTCATTGAAGTTCGTAATGGGCCTTACTCACCATAGAGTCTGTTGCTCTCTGTCTCTTTGCATCATAGTTCTCGTCTGAAATTTTCCAGTTGTTGCGTGAATGCAGCCTCGAATCGTTACTTTAGTTGGAGATTTAACTATTCTTATCAAGGTTGCTGACCGGCATGGCTGCATTGCCGTTATTTAGGGAAGGAATATATATTACATTTTTCTTCGGTTTAGACTTACAGGAAAGGCTTGTTGAGTGTTTTTATCGCATACGTGGTACATCGCGGCAGTTTCGCGAGAGGGTCCGTGAAAACAAGAGGAAGAGTTCACATTGCGCTTCATTAGTTAACTTTTGACCTTTTTATGTTCGTGGAGCGATTTTGTTGTTGTTGCAAAATAATTTGTTTAAAAAGGGTTGATATGTAACGGCCAGGTGTAAGATAATTCAACATTAGCCAACATCAAGACGCCTACGAGGTCCTTCAAAGTGCCAAAGAGAAACCAGGTTAGATGAGAATCTGACCATGCGCGAGAAACCTTTTTTAGCCATGTCAACGAAATGCGTAAAGCATTCTTAGAAAACGGTCTCCACTCTCTTTGCATCATAGTTCTTACTTGGAAGTTTCCAGTTATTGCGTGAATACAGCCTTGAACCGTTATTTCATTTGAAGATTTATCTTTTGTAATCAAGTTTGCTGACTGCCTCGACTGCATTACCGTTGTTTTGAGAGAGGAATACGTACTATATTTAATACGGTTCAGACTTACAGGAAAGGCTGCTTGAGTGTTTTTAGCTCGTAGGTAGTACATCCCATCAGTTTTGCGAGAAGGTCCATGCTGAACTAGGTCACAAGAACTATCTAAAGACGCAACATAAAACTTCAAGAACTTTCAAGTCAAACTGTTTAAATACATTTTTAAACAGCTTGCGTTTTTCGATTGAAATTAAAAAGACTGTGCTTATCATTTGAAGACTTTTGCCAAACATTTTCTTGTCTAGTTTGTAATAAAAAAAAACGTAGAGAGGAAATGTGTTTTGGATGTACAGTTGAAAAGTAATAACTGTTATAATACCCATTAATTTCGTAGCAATCACTGTGGTTACTGTTTCCGTTAACCCAAAGCTGTTTGTGGCTCGACAGATGTAGTCTTCTTCACCATGTGCTTTTGCAGTATTTACTGCGAGACATCCGTCTTCCTGGAAAAACGGAGAGAACAAAGTGGACCTTTGATGCCTAGTCCATTCAACTTTAGGACGAGGGGAACCTGTGGCCACGCAGCAGAGGCTGACAGTTGTTGCTTGTTCTACAACGACCTTCGGTGGAGGTTTGTTAGTAAACTGTGGTATCTCTAAAAAAAAAGAAGATCATCAAGTTAATAAACAAAATAGGAGACCACGAATAATCTCAGATATATGCGGTTTGCGTAGGTTTTTGAAAATTGAAAATTTTGTCGCGCGTAGATTATCAATTTGAAGGAAAAGCAATAGGAAAAAGTAAACGTCTCTGGTGCAAAAAGAATTACACTCGGTATTATTACAAGTTCATTTTTACTTCACTTTCTTTTAATAGATGATAAAATCACATGAAAAATGAAATAATGTCGCAAGGATCAGATTGGGTAGTAGTATTCGATTGAGACATTTTTACATTCCCTTCAGTTTTATTCTTTGTCTTGTGCGTCAGGAAAGGTGACTCAGGCTATGACACATGACTTGAGAGTAGCAGTTGCTGACTCCTTCAATTTTCGAATGCAAGGTTGGAAAGTATTTAAAGTTAAAGATCCTACCTTTTACGAGTAAACTGCCTGCGATTCTGAAAATTCCTAGACCGGTATGAGCTGCACACATATACGACCCCACATGTGACCTTTGAACGCTGTTAATTCGAAGTGCACCATCTTTCACGGTAGCATCAGATAGGGTACCTCCAAGCTTACGCCATGTTATTTTGGAGGACGTCTGGCCTTGAACCCAACAGAAGAATATTGCTGTCTCGTTGATAAAGACTTCCTGAGATAATGGATACACAATGATCTTCGGTGGAACAACACATTCTCCCTTTGGTCCCTGAATACCAACCAATCCTCTGATACCTTTGTTCCCTTTTAAGCCAATAGATCCTTTTTGTCCGTGACGACCCTTCGCTCCAGTATCTCCTTTAATTCCAGGAGCTCCAACAGACCCTTTGTCGCCTTTGTCGCCCTTTACTCCTTGAGGTCTTACGGGTCCTCTTTTGCCACCCACACCTGGAGCCCCAATAGGCCCCGATGGGCCTGGTGGTCCTACCTTTCCAGAGGCCCCTTTTTCTCCCTTATATCCGGGATACCCAAGGGCTCCTGGCGGTCCCGGAGGTCCTGCCTGGCATATTCTGTCTGAGGAGTTACAAACTTCAATGAACTTGTTGTTTATTTCTTGGCGGATTTGTTGTAAAGTTACAGTTCCTGCCGTTGGATTTGGAGCAATATTTCTTTTCTCTCTTTTGCGATGATCCACTGGATGTTTTCTCATAACACTTTCGAAATCTTTGTATGAAAAAAGTGGAAAAAAAATGGTCAAGAGTTTTAAATATTTTTAGAAAAAAAAAATATTTATCCTGGGGTGCGGGAGCTTCACTATTTGTTTTAAAACAATTTAATTCTGCATTAAACATCATCGTCTTTAATGCAAAAAGACCACTTGGTAAGTCACAGAGGACAAATCTCTTGGCCAGTCATTATTGGTCGCGAGGGGTTGGGATCGGGGAATTTTGTGGGAATCACGTGGTTTTCATCGGGAACAGAGGGGAGGATCAGTGGTCACTAACAGAATGTAAAGGGGGGCTGTAGAAAATTGACGGTCATACATCTATGCAAATTAAGCGTCCACCATGTTGGTGCCCACCTCAGGTGTGCAAATATATTGCCATCTCTACAGTGCCCTGTCTCAAATACTTTGTTTTATGAATATTTCTGGTGAAAAAAATCCAGAATCACAAGAGAATATTCTCCTTAGAATACCTGTGCTTTCGAACTATGCGGAGGGCCTAGAAAGCCACATTCGAGAGCGATAACTTAAGAAACCTTTTGGTGATTGGTGTCGATCCAGTAGCCATTCCAAGCAGAATGTCTGCCGTCGATAGAAGTCTCGCACCTTCTTTCTTATTTTGTTCTGGAGACAAGTTATTCCTGACAAATAAGCAATTTAAAACATTCAAAAGTCTTGAAGCTTACAACCAAATAGTGTCTGGCTTCGTAACATCAGTTCAAGGAGCAGAGATTGTAAACAAGATTGTTGTTGTAGCGAAGGTGAGACATTCGCAGCGGATGAACGATCCCCTTGAAGGCATTTGGATTATCGCAAAAAGGGATACACAAATATACGTCAAGAAGAAGGAACGAATATAGTATGTGAAACATAGGAAATGTTCCACAATCATAACGCACGATCCGAACGCACTACTTAGGGGAAATGCTTGGCTTAATCCTTAAAGAAAATTCGTTGTAATTCAATGAGGAGAACTTCCTCCAAACACATGGAACCACTAAGGGTACGAAAATGGCAGTGTCATTGACCAATATTTTCATGGCGGAAATTGAAACGAAATTAATTCAACAAGGTAAAATCAAGCCAAGAGAATGGAAACGTTACATCGATGACATTTTCTCCCTTTGGGATGCGACAGAAAAGTGCTAGATCGGTTTATTAAGACGAGCCAACTATCTCGACCATACTTTCAAATTCACGGCCGAAATATCAGAGAACCAAATCACTTTTCTCGATACCACAGTGTTTAAAGGGGAAAGATTTGCAAAAGATTTCATCTTGAACATCAAAACCCATTACAAGCCGACCCAGACCTTAATTCCAATTTACGTACTTCGCCTCGTGCCACCCACCAGGCGTAAAACATGATTTCATTAAAGGCGAAGCAATAAGATTGCTTAGAACTAACTCTTCGAAAAAACATTGAAGAGGGCCGTTTGAAATTCAAACAACGCCTCAAAGCAAGAGGGTACCCAGAAAACATCATAGAAAGGTCTCTTTCAGGGATCAACTTTGCCTCTTGACAATCGGCCCTTATACATACACAAAAGCCGAAAGGTCACGAACGTTTATTGGCTTTTGTCATAACGTACCACCCGGCAGTTAAAAATTTAAAACAAATATTGATGGAGCATTTGAGTCTGATACACAATAAGCCCTTGCTGAAAAAAAATCTTACAAAACCTCCGATCATTTCTCACCAAAGAGAAATTCCTTTAAGACATGCTTGTGAGAGCAAAAATATAATTTCAAGGAGATAATGCGACGCAACTTCGAAAACCACCTAGGGAGTCCATGCCGGTCTGTCTTTACCTTTTTTCTTACATCGTGTCGCCGCGACTTATCGATTGTATCCAGTTCTCTCTCCTCTCTGTTTTCAATTCTTCTTCGAAGGAAGACTAACTTTTAACAACTGATGGTATTCGATAAAATCCAATTCCTTTGTCCTGATCAGTTCTGGTGCCACAGCCGAAAACTACACAAAGAATCATTTCTACTTTTTCACTTTTACCTAACTACAAGCGCATTTGTAACTATTTGCTTGAGCACCAACATGGCGGATAGCAACCGCCGTCAAGACAAAAGTAACTTGGGTGAAAACCAAGAATAAGGGAGAAAGTTAAAATACTAAAGAGCCCGAAACAACCATAAACCTCCGACCTTCCCCCCTCCCCCCCTAGACGATAAAATATGACTGGTTCCTTAAGATGTGTGATTTGGAAATTATATATCTAAGCATTAACGAACTTCGGTTCAACATTAAGCAGCCTAATTATACCTTTTTAAATTAATTTTCTTATTTCATCGGCTCATAACCAATTAGAACAATCCTCTCTGAATATTTCGTACAGGACCATTTAAACGTTCCCATTTCAACGATAGTTGAGATAATTTTATCAAGTCATGTTTCCGCATAAACCGTCAAAGGTTATGCAATGTTATATTTTAGTCATATTAATATCCTTTCTTTACATGAAAAAGAGAAGCATCACAGGCAACTGTTACATCTTGCCAACCTGAACTTCACTTTTAGTATTTTAAGTTTGCATATTGTTTTTTGTAGTCTTAAGGTATGTGGGTTGAGATTATATGAACCCGTTGTACAACAAATACTGACCTAATCATCTTGCCAAAATGATATGGGCTTTTCGCATGATTACAGCCTATCATGATCTCCATCATATCGAAAAGTTCATGGTCAGTTCTCATCAAACATTTGGAGCTCACAAATAAAAACCAGGTCAATTAAGGCGGTTTTGCCATTTTCGTCATTTCCTATTCTTCCTTGCAGGGAATCGAATTGTAGAAGCTAAATTAATTCATATCATACTTAAAATTAACGTCGTTTGGATCAAAGTAAATAGTTTTGTATTTGCATGTACCTGTAAACGTTTTCAGCTTGTCCTCGACGTTTTTGTCTGCTTCATTTGTCGTCTTCATGCGACTTTCAACGGCTAAAATACGCAGTTCATTGATTTGCGTTCGCTTGTTGATCATCTCCATCCTCAGGAACAGTGCAACAATCAGTAGAATTGAAATAAAAGAAAGAACCGATGAACTCTTTCGAAAGACGTCGTCTGTCATTTTTCTGTGAGCTCTCTCTATAGAGTCCATTGTAGCTTTTCGGGACTTTTGGGCTCTTCTACTGAACAACGCTTATAATAAACGTGTAAGAAAACTGACGTACTTGTTTTCTTCCGCTGAAGATTTGCACTTCCCGTGTGACTGAAGTGGCTAAAGGTTCCTGTTTATCTTATTCCTCTGTCACGAATGAGTTACTTGTAAACGTAATACGCTTAGGATTGGAGACCGGAAATCTGTCTGTTGACCTCAAATTGACTAGAGTTGCATAATGTGGGTTTCACCTAAGGTGTTCTCTTATTTTCAATTTCTCATGTGGAATCATAAGGAGTTGTTTTATTAACCTCATGGACGTTTGGACTCTTGCTCTGATAAAACGCAATTACTACTACACTTCATTTTAGACTAGAAGCGGCGAGTTAACATGTCAAAATGTATTATGTTGGTTTCACGTTACCCTTGAAAGCTATTTTTTTTCACCGTGAAAGCTGGAACCGGGGCTAATACAATCTTTACTTCCGTTGTTCTCAATCCTTTAGTTGACAAACGACTCAGTTTTGCGGAGATCTTCTTGCACCAGGACATTGCAAAACTGAAAATAGACTAAACCATTGACCGAGCTTGAAAAAAATCAGTCTTAGAGACCTCGCACGTCTGACTCTGATAATTCTTCTTTCAAAAAACCTCAGTGAAATTATGCTGACTTGTAGTGCTACTTTAACACAAAGAACAAAGACAATGCTCGTTTTTTATGCCAAAAAATAGGCTAACACAATTTATAAGGGCCTAGCTTAGATGGACTAAAGAGGAGATTGATAAGTTTCTTTAGTGAGACTATAAAAAATGGACCAGACCCTCCTGGAACTGATGTTTAACAATGAACATTTTTTTTGATGGTAAATGAAATGAAAATGAACAAGATTTGGAATGGAGAACTGATATTTATAATGAAAATGTTTTTTTGCAATCTCTTACTAAGACTTCATCCTTTCAACGTCTTCTACCTTTTATTTTTATGGCGAAATAAGGGATCTTTTACCACGGATGTTTATCAAAACAGCAATGTGTTTATCTAATTACCTATTTATTTCTATATGCTCATTCAATTAAACACTTAGTGTATGATAAGGTTTCACCAATTCATCACTACACGATCAATGACAAATACTTCAGATCTCCTCAACAAGTTCAGTAACGAGTCTGTTAAAACAATTCTAATGAAAATGACTTTCTAGGAAAAAGAACTTAATTGCAATTCGTTGCCAATGAAGATCTAAAGATGTGAAAATCTTAAGATCTTTTCCCTTTCGTAGCTTTGCTTTGAGAGGGAAAAGATGCGATGTTAGTGACCATTTTTAAATGCTCAAATAACTTGGATCACAGAGTGAAAATAAATAATTAATACCGTCCTCTCCACGGTTCTTTTTAGCAGATAATTTTTAACAGATCCACAAGTTCAACGACTAGGACTAGGATTGATTGTCATGTGTTTGAGCATCATAACCAAAGCCATATTTAAAAGGTGAAGAGATATTATATCATAACAAGTAAAGTGTGGTTTAAGGGTTAATGTAAACAACGAGAGAATTAACGGTTTTAATTTTTAAAGCGAAATACAGTAAACCTATAAGCTATTTTCTGAGTCATATTTTCTATTTTTTGTCAAGTTCGAAAGCTACTGCTGTTTTAAAAAAGCCAAAATTTATAGTATAAAAACGAAAAATCTAAAACAAGTCTGCCATGTTGGTTGACGTCACCGAATCACAACAGCGCGATTTGCATGTGTATCCCATGATATCAACAGCATCTCGTAGACAAAGGCTATCTATTAAATGTAAAAACCTTGAAAAATATTGCAAGGTAAATAAAACGCAAGGGAGACTTCCAACCAATCCCTTTCTCCCCCCCTTGTACAACGGTGGAGGTTTAAGCTTTCATGTACGTTTGACAATGAAACTAGGATAATAAAGTGACAAGAAATGAGCATTATCCTTGTCAAAGTTCTTCAGTCCTAATCTTATTTTGAAAAAGAAAGATCGTATAATTTTCAACGGATCCATAAGTTCAACGAGTAGGACTGGTTTGTAGGGGTACTTGATATGGCATCATAACCAAAGTCATATTCAGTTTGACTATGACCTATTTCAACGAAAGAAGCATCGTCAGTTTCTGTGATCCCAATCCCATGATCAGCACGTTCACAGCTACTTCCTCCTCCTCCTCCAATCATCATCACTGCTCCATCCCCACCATTCCAGTCACACCAGAAGCCGATCTTGTTGGCGCTTTGGATGCTTCCATTGCAATCAGCCTGTTCAAACCCGTCTGTTGACTTGTACTGTCCGCCATATTGAACTGGACAACTTCCCAAACACTGATCACTGGCCCAGACCGTGCCATTTCTAAAGTCGCCATAACTTGTGATTTTAGATCGGAATGTTTGTCCACCCAAACAGTTACCTGTGGTCTGTAACAGAGGGATGTGGCTGGGGTCGTCACTGCGCGTGATTTTTAATTCTCTGCCGCTGACCGACCAAAAGGCAGTTGAAATCATATCGTCGTTCACTAAAGGGTTGTTTATCGCTCCAATGGCAATTTTTTGGTCATACCACCATCTACCATCGTCACGCATCCAATTTTTGCCATCGCTGTTTGAGAATCGAGCGATAAGAGTCCAGCCTGTAATGAAAAAACAGTTCTCATACATTCTGTTTTTTGATTATTATTATTATTATTATAGTGCATGGACATTTTAATTTTATTTCTACGTCTTTCTGGCATATGATGGGAATATTGTAGAGGATAGCTCTGTATTCTCTTTCTAACTTGAAACGAATTGTGCAATGTTTTTATCGGTGATAAAAAAAAAATTAAAAAATAAAAAATTTGCGGTGACCATAATGAAAAATATTAACCGTTAGCCGTAAAAACCATCACTACATTAAGACACTCTTTAAAGACCAACTTTTGAGCCAGAGGTAGATCGATATAACTACGGATTTAGGGCACCGATTGCAATTTTCAGAGCCTCGCTTTCTAGTCTAAAAGGAAAAAATGTGGGCGGGGGGCACTTTCTCGGTTTTACCACCTGATATCCACAATCGGCCAGAAAGTTTGGAAATGTGAAAAAAGATAATGGTTCTTAGCTGTTGCAAAGCAATAATCCTATGTTTTATAAACCGTACATTTTCTTTTACTTTATCTTCTGGCCCCTTGTCAAATAAATCTTTGAAAGCCTTACACCAGAGGCCAAAAGCTGTCCTTATGAAAATGTTGTTTTTGGTCAGTGAGCGCAAGCTTATTTAAAAAAAGATGAAGTTATCAAAACTGGTGGAGAGGAATTAGTTATAGCCTAACTAATAAACTGACTCTAAGTAGTGTGACTAACAAATAACAAACAGGGTTTACCGCTATCTATACATGTTTTTCCATTTCCATAGAATCCATTTTTACAGGAACACTTGTGGGAGCCATAGGTGTTCTGGCAGTTTGCATTAACGTCACAAGGCGAGATGGAAGCACTGCACTCGTCCATATCTAAACATTAAACGAAATTAACTTGGGTCGGAATGAATTAAGGGGAGAATTTGGAAATATTCGACGAGGACAAGAAAGTGGTAAACAGCAAAGCTCTAAGTCATTCTCCGGTAATGGAAGAGAATTACGCCGTCAGTTAAGTTTGAAGCAGTGTTGTAAATGTACACTAAATTATGTCTCACCCGTTTCACAATGTTCCCCTGTGTATCCTTTCGCGCAAATGCACACGTAACTGTTCTTCTCGTACTGTACCGCACATTTCCCATTGTTCTGACAAGGCCATTTGAAACATGGAGACTAAAGAAAACATATAACAATAAGAAAGAAACGAGAAAGATGTGGCACCAATCATTTTAAATATCATCACGGACCGTGTTTACAATAGAGTCTGTATATCTCTAAATAAACCTTTTTCGCTAATACCCAAAAATTCTTTGTAAGTCTTCCGCTTAAATAACCCCTCTCCCAATTTCTGCAATTAACCACACTGTCCTCCTTCCACTGAGGAGAAACTTCAAAAGAAAAACATAGAGCTCAAATGTTACTGTTATCAGATTGGATCAGTTAGCCTTAAGCGTATTATTGAAAAAGCTATAAAAGAAAAAACTTCCACAATAAATTGTCTGTAATTCCTTTCCTTTTCCTTTCACAAAAAGAGAGTCAACGCTTTTCATGTCCGACTCACTGCGATACTATAGTGATGGTGACTCTGACTAGGGACAAGGTTGTCTGAGTTGTTGTACAAATCCGATGGAAGTAATTCACACAGAACTTTGCCATTGATATCATGAAATGCAGCCAGGTTTAAACTTAAAACACGACTGAATGTCGACACAAGCAAATCCACCCTCGCTGTCCTTTCGAACCTGGAGCGGTTCCAGGACGTACTGAACGGGGGTTCGGGTAAACGTCTGCTGAAGGGAGCCTATCCAAGGGGTCGGGGGCATGCTTTCACCAGAGCATTTTGAAATCTAGATCGTCGGAAAGGTGATATATCCAGGTTTTTTGAGTCGATGATTGTGGTTCGTTAATGCCATTGAAAAAAATCTCTGTTTTGAACTATTTAAAATTTTTATGTCCATCAAACTCGTCAGAAACCGCGCGTATTGAAATGTTTTTCATTTCATCGTAGGGTGTTCGGCCGAACCCCCCGAAACAATCCTGGATCTGCCCTAGAGTGGGCAACTACTTTAGGCCTTTGTTGAGAAAAAAGCAAGGCGCATTTTAACTTGGTTTGGCGAGTGACTCACAACTGAGACAGGGTTGATGTTTACCTTTGTTTACATTTACGTGAGTGTTCGTAAACGAATCCGAAGTGTTCTTTCCACACACAAACGCTGATAAACGTTCTTGTTAAGTGTTTTCATACACGCGTGTACATTCTGTTTAAAAAAATAAACTCTTCCAATATCGTTTGCGTGTGAGAGAAAGGCCTCGACACTTAAACAAAATAGGATTAAGAACTTAAACGTAAGCCTGTGGAGCATATGCCAAGGGATTCAGAATCAGGCAGCGACAGATGTTTCATTGCTCCAGTGTAATAGTTTATCCTACAACTCATAATCAAGAGAAAGACTAACTTTAAGGGAGGTTTACTAACCGTGAGATTAAACAACTGTGCAAAGATGAATCCACGCATAGGTAGAAGGGAAGAGGTATCATCTCCAGCACCTACTATTCCTTCATCGTTTAGTTCACAAATCATGGTTCTTTCTTGTTCCTTGTAATTCACTGAGAGGCAAAGAGGACGGCTTCTCAGGCAGAGATGGACGCAGGATAAAACGCTGGACGCCTTCTGACGATCTATGACATGACCGGTTAGGTAATAATCTTCCACAATTTGAATGAAGGATGATCGGCCCTGTAGAGCTGATGATGAACTGTACACTGCATTGGTCACAGCCAGTAGCATCATGAAGACGTTCATGTTCTAACCTGTGAAAAGCGGAGTTGTCCTACACTGGTAAGGCAAACTATAGAGGATCGATTGCCGATGTATTTTTTGTTGAAATTAGAATTTCGCATTTCCATCCCCATCTGTTTAACTGATTTTCATTTGTTGATTGTAATAAAACCTTTCAAAGCATATTTTGTGATGGCAATAGAAACGAGTGTAGCCCAATTCGGTCTGTAATCATACGAGTGATCGAGTGATAACAAAGTCGGACGACCGCGAAGCGGGAGCCCGATTTGTTTATCACGACTTTACGACACGAATTCTTAAGTCTCTTCTACCAAAATGCACTGATGTTGCTGAGTAAAGCGGAACATTGGAAAGCTAAGCAGATGTTGTTTTTCAAGAAATCTGCGTCATTGTCTTTTCAGTTAGGAATGAAAATTTTCCATACCACACATTTCAAGAGTTCATGTCTTCCGCAGTATCTGATCGAAAGGAAGCTTGAAAGCTACAATCACGCTAAATTTGCCCCACTGTTTCCGCCTTAATTACAAATGCATACAGAAATGTTTCAGTGAACGATTGTTGCGACGAAATTCGTAATAAGAATCAAACACAGGCTCGCACATCAATCAGACAGGAAAGTAAAGCTAACAATCACCGTTTGGCCGTTGCTAAGAGCTTTGAGGCTTAAAGTCGAACAAGCTCTCCTGGTGCGAACGAGCATAAACCTGGTGCCCAAACAGGAGGGATCAAAAGCGCAGACCAAAAAGATGAAATTATTTACAAACAACTATCTTTCTTCCGCTTTTACATCCCATATTTCTTCTGACCTTTGAAGTTAACTACTAGTGGACAAGAGGATGCCTGAATTAAGATAAGGAAGTGTTTTCATAGGAGGTTCGAAGGCTGTTAGTTTCCTAAGAACCAAAAGCTGTAATAACTTATCAAGCGGTCAAGGCTTTTAAGTAGTGCGATTTTAAACATCTCTCAAGAGGCTATTCTTGACGAATGCATTTTAAGAAGGGGCTCACATTTCACTCTAACTTCCCGGAGTAAGTATTCAAATAAATAATAGAAAAGTCTTTTGGGAGGAGGTTCCAATTAGCCTCTGCTTTTGTTTCTCATTGGCTGACGACCGGTTACTTCTGCTACGAAAAGCTAAATTCTTCAACCGAACAGGAACTGATAGATATTTTGACTTCGCTTTCACAGACCTTTGAATCTGCTTTTATAATTGCAGTTACATGTATTTAAAAACATTAGCAGTGTAAGAAGCGAAAATTACCTGATGTTTGGTTATGTAATCCTGCTTTTGTATTCGTCTTATTCCAGAGGTTGGATGTAAAAGATTGAGAAGGACAACCTTTAGTTGTCCCTTAGCAAGCTTCAATATTAGGTTTTGACAGAATCATCGATCTGTCTGCAGCTTGTCCACAATGCTTTCCTCTCGACCGAATAAAGTACGAGAAGATGATTGGGAAAGAAACCGTTCGACGTTTGATTATGAAGGACGTCAAAAATGCAAATAGATGTCAAAAATGCAAATTCATATATGTCTTTTTTTGTGTGCACCCTGCCTTCGTCAACGGTAGAACCAAATGGAAACTTTTCGTGTCAAAGATGCATTTTATGTGCTTCGATGTTGGTTGGATAACCACCTGCTGGTGATTGACTGAAACATTGCCTGCTGATAGCAGTGCATATTTTTCTCCGTTGGTTGAGGGTTGTGCAAGAAAAGCAAGGATTTTACCAAACGTGGAAGGGAAGGGGCATTTGAAATTGGAAGACGCATTTGTGGAGAATTGATAAAATTGTTATTGTTAAATGTTATTTGGCTTTGTTAGGAAAATAAATTATTTATAGCGCGATTGTCCATGCCGCCCGTTTATTTTTTGCCCATGAATAGGGTTAAGGACACGTGTAATGAAAAAATAGTTTAGTTCTTCTCCAATTCTCTTTTTTGCGTCACCACATGCCAAAAATGATTTTTGATCAGAGGAGAAGGGTCTCCTCGGATCACGCTGGTGTTAAAAATATGTCAGCTGAAGTTTCCATATTAATTTTTTGTCTGTGAACTAACTGAAATTAACACTTTCGATCGCTGTCCACACGGGTTGTCTAGCCATAAATTTTAATTAAGCAATTTATAACAAACTGAAAGAAACTTGCCAACTTTGATCTTCTCTACACTTTGCGTAGTTTATGGCCTGTGTTTCAAAGAAAATTATCGAGAAGGCGCCTTCCTATCACCTTTGGTTACTTTGTAAGCCACGCAAGCGCGCAAGTGTTACGACCGATCACGTTTACGCAATGCTCTCGGTCAATTTCCTTGATGAGCATAGACAGGATGCCTACTCTTGTTGAAAAGTCTGAATTATTGATCAGTTCGAAGTACATTAACATCTTTAATCAGGAGTCAGTCTAAAACGCTTTACGTACCACTGGAAGCCTGTGGTAGAAAAACTATTTCACTAGTACATGGAAATGGTTCCTTGAAAGTTCGAGGAGTCCAAACTGCATTTTTATATTGAAGTTGTAAGTGTTTTTTACCAGGCCACTGAAATTTCATTAGTTCCCTGGTATTTGGATTAAGCAATTTTATAGAAAATTGAAATGAACTTGCCAAAGTGTAAAACAAATGGTAAAATTCTAAGGGCTAAATAAAACTTTTTTGTCGTAAATTTATGTACGCCTAGACTGAAATTTGTTTATATCATTTAATTAGCATATACAAGAGGTCTTCTCCTGTTGAAAACTTTGAATTATTGATTAGTAAGAGGTATATTAATATTTTTAATCAGTATTCAGTCTAAAACGCTTTACGTACCATGAGAAGTATGCAGTAAACTAGCTATTTTCATTAGTGCATGGAAATAGTTCTTTAAAAGTTCAGGGAGTCCAAACTGCATTTTGAAGTAGAAGTTATATGCTACCTTCATCAGGCCACCGAAATCTGATCAGTTTCCCGGCATTTGAATTAAAAAATTTTATAACAAACTCTAAAGAACTTGCATAAGCGCAAAACGATATGTTAAAATTCTAAAGGCTAATTGTTATTTGTTGTAACAGATCACATATCAATTGATAACCTGTTGTATAGTTATATATATTTAGACTGAAATGTGTCTTTATCATTTAACTTGCACATACAGGAAGCCTCACTGAAAACTTTGAATTATTGATCAGTAAGAAGCATATTAATTTTTTATCTCCTTCACATAGTTTAAATTTTAAATAGGTGTTTAAATTTCAATATCTTATCAAAGTATCTAAAACAGTCGAATTATATTACACCAAGGTAGTTTAGTGTTATCGAATGATTTTAAAACGTAAATTGGCCACCGTAAAGAGTTTAAAGGCTGACGTTTCGAGCGTTAGCCGTTTTTCAGGGCCCTACGTCCATTGCTCTGACGAAGGGCTAACGCTCGAAACGTCAGCCTTTAAGAGAGTGTCTCTGTAAGAGCGGTCCGGTCGATTTTGCTTGAGACACGGATTTCGCTCGTTTCTCGTGTGTTGTAAGACATTCATGTACCTATACTAAAACCACAATCAGTTTGATCGGATCTCTTTATTTTTCAGAGTTTTACGGAAATTAAATTTCACTCGAGCGAAGGCTTGTCGTGACACTTTTCAAGACTTTAATTTCATACAACTTTGGAGGACAATTT